>NW_027305629.1:0-146000 GCF_039555335.1 Amphiura filiformis
ATATACACAATGAGCTCAAAGACTATGAGAACCTTGCAGAAGCTATACTAGTGTTAGCAGCGGAAAGAGTTCAAGGAGTCTTATGAAACAGAATCATGTCCAGTGCTGTTAAAATATCTCGAGTGCCTAACCTTTGTGAATTGGATTCTCAAAATGTTCTAATTACATGGTGTACAAAAAGTAAACTAGATAATAGATGGACAACTCTCATAAACGAACAAATAAATCACCTCATTGGGTGAACAATCGGGAATGTATGTTAGATTTATGACCAGCTGCAACAAAATTAGTACCATACTGTAATAGATTAATAATAAGCAGACAGTACACCAACTGGCAAAGTCCAGCATCATCTGTTAATGTTTGTGACTCAAGGGTGACATTTTGTGACATGAGGTGACAACAATATACAAAGGCAAGGCACTGTTCTGTCGATATGTTTTAGAGAACAGTATATGACCACTTCACTTTTCAAAAGTCTTATTGCTCTTTATCTAAATTTGATGCAGGTATATATGCTCTTGTCGACTGCTATATGTCTCTTTTTACATAATAGCTATGGCAATAAATACCAGACTCATCTCAAGTGGAGGTCATGTTAAATCATCCTCAAGTCACATGGTTTAGCAAGAAATAACATTCCTTAAACCATAATTTATGACTTGGGGATGATTTGAAGTGACCTCTACTTGAGATGATTCTGGTATTTATTCCTAGCCATTATGTAAAAACAGTTCATATAAGGACGTGTGGTCGGGCAAAAAAACAGTGACAAATGTTGACTATGTTTACTGTCTGTCCAATTAACTTAGAGACCCGGTTTTTATGATTTATTTCGAAAGGTTTTCACTTTGGCAAAAATGAAAGAAAAGTGTTAACATTTGCTGAGACCTAACAAGATTGTTGTGTTTCCAAAGCATTGAGTGAGAGTTTACCTGAAATTCTATTGAAATTGGAAGGATTTTCTCAACACTAATCCGGTAAAAGTTGGGTACCATTATTTTGGAAGGTCTCATTATACGGATTTGTAGGTACGGTGATTTTGGATAGTGAATGGCCTTGGGTGAATAATTATTCTCCTCACCAAAAACATTCAGTTCATAACATGCATACAGTGTTTCTTATTGGCATATTTATTCTTAGTGTATTAACTCAGTGATCCCAACTGTCCATCAGCCAATTACAACAATTCGGTGCGGTATTTGAATCTTCTTCTGTGCATGCTTGTGGCTTGGCCCAATTCTATAATAAATACAAATTGTATGCCCAATGAATGCTCTGATGATATTGGTGAGGAGTATAATCCACAATACACTCCAGACGCATAGTAAATTGCCCTATCATTTGTTATAATGCACCAACTGTGACATCTTTTGAGTTATTGTGAATTAGTAGAAGCATGGAAGAAAGATTATCTCTCAAGTTTCTTCCATGGTAAAGGCATCTATTATTATATTGCATTGATGATAAGGAACAAAGAAAAAAAGTGTGGTATCACTAATGTTCAAACACCCCTTACTGTTAATAGATTATCCCATCAAATGTTTCAAGTCATTAGGAATATTCGCCTGGACCCAGATATCTTGCTGTAAAACAGTCAAAATTGAATAAAAGTAAGACAAGAAAAAATATTTTTTCATCGCTTAACTAAAAATTTCTGTTAGGTCTGACAGTGTTTAGCAACTTTTCTTTCACGACTTTTTGCCAAAGTGAAAACTTTTCGAAATAAATCATAAAAACCGCGTCTCTAAGTTAATTGGACAGACAGTAGTATATGGCATGACACGCCACATTGAAACTGTTGCTTCAAATGTAATAAGAGGCTATTATGTTACTAGTCTCTTTTTTCCATACCAACAAGCCAAGTATAATGTCACAATTATGTCATTAACCTCAACAGACTTTCATATTTGACAATGTTTATTACACAGTGTAATTTATCAATACACAGTCCAACCTCTCTTATCCGGACCTCTTTTATGGATCTCTCTAGTTATCCGGATGTGAAATCTTCACAGGGAAATATGTTTTTGATGATTTACCTCAGGTAATTCCATGCTCTGAATGCTTAGAATGACATCTATGTTGCAAAAAGCACTCTAAAGCCATCTTTTAGTGTTATTACACCATGTTTAAACAATCTTTTGTTGTAAACATTTCAGTACTTTGGACAGTCAATGTAGAATTACATGTAATTCACTTATCCGGATTTTTCACTTATTCGGACGATGCTTGGTCCCATCATGGCCGGATAAGAGAGGTTGGACTGGGATATGCCTTTCCTTGAATCAAATAATTCCTACAAGTATATGATTCTTATTTTTGGGATTCTTATCTGCAAATTCAAGTACATTCTATGAATATAGTCTAATATTCAAAAAAAGGAATTCATATACTAAAGTATATTATTATCGCTAAAAGATCTTCCAGAGCTTCATTCTGTAAATTCAGAATAAGCACCCATACATAATCTTATGATCGAAAAGGGGCGTCACTTATCTCCAAAAATTTATCCAGAGTAGAATTTGTACACTTTTAATCAGGTTGAGGATAAATGTCATTTTGTAATGATATGTTCTTACTATACCAATCTTCGCCGTGATTTACAATACATGAAATGTATGATATGTGACCGCGTTCACGGCGAATGAGCCGTAAATTCCTCCCCCGGTCAATTTTGTTTTATTTCGTGTTTAGAAAATACACATAAGCTTAAAATGGTATATCATTTGACTTCAAACGATATCCAAAAGCAGGGTTATGGTTTGTTAAACTTCGCTCCTTCAACAAAATTATAGCTTTTTTCGTTTCTACATGCGTCTCCTTTTCCACATTGCTTGCAAAAAATATCAAACAGTCATAATTGGCGGTCATTTCAAATCATCTCCGACTCCAAGTCAATGAAGTTTACGAAAGTTCTCTCATTGTTAATTGTTGGTTATGCATACAATGCATGGTAACCCACCTACAAACTACAATGCATGGTAACCCACCACTTGAACAGGATTTAGCCAAAGCAAACAAAGACCACAGCTATTAAAATTTCTATAGCCATCTAAGGTAGGAGCTTATTATCCACTTCAACAATAGGATTATTGATTGGTGTTTGACTATCAAAATGAGATAGATGTTGCGCCAGCTTAAGTTACCGATGGATACGACCTTCGTACACATTTTACGCTGTTAACTCAGAATACAATTTAGGGAATTTACGGCTCATTCGTGCTGTACGGTCACATATAGATGACATAGCAGACACTGACATTTCCACACTTCTAATGAGTGCAAGTGATTTTGACAGTACTCCAATAACCAAGTTCGTCAAGTCAGCTTTTGATTCACGTACAAACATTGACTTATAGATATAAATAATTTCACTTCATAATGAAGTGCCCCTTATGTTTTTACAACAGTGACCCCCCTTATATTTTCATTCCAGGGCTCAATGCACCGTGGACCTGGGTATCGCCATTAATATTGTATCTTTCTTTTTGTAACCATTTGTACTTGTATCTTTAATATTAACTATAGCAGTTTGTTTGATGAATGTTAATAAAATATTGATTGATTGATTGATTGATTGAATGATATTGTGATACTGGAGTGTGTAGTTAACTATTCGTGGTTACTCTCCCCTAACATTGGGACCACGTCCGGGTATAATGGTATCAAACACATTTAATGACCGCAAAAAGGAAAATCCACAGGGAGTGCGCTGGTATAACTACCCCTTGGTAACATTTGGGTAACTACCAGTTTTCTTCAAGATCACGTTTTACTTCGTCATATTCTTCCTCACTTCCTATCACAACCTTAACTGTTATACACACAGTACATACAATCATAAACAAGCTGAAAGTGTTGAGCAACAGACGGTCAGCAATGATAGAAACACGCCGCCATTGCATTTGTTCAAATGTTTGGGCATTCCTATTGGTCAAATCCGTCTTCATGAAGTTTTCTAATTTGTCTAAGCGCTCTTCTAAGATAGAGGTGATGTTATTAACAGTGACATTTGATGATACTTGGTTTGCACTATTCGCATGAAGCTCTTCTACACCACTTTTGATCGATTTCCTCGAATTTGGATTCGCAATCTGAAACGTTTTAGTTCCGTCCGAGTTGTCTTCATTTGCATCTGGCGAGAGGCATAACACACGGGGTAAGAAGTGAAGAAACACACGTTTCACCCATCGAGGAACAGGCTGGGATAAAGCACTCATATGCATGAAAATGCCAGTTGCTATCACCGAGACACACACCATGACTATCATACACAAGAAATAGGTTCCTACAAAAATAATAAAAGAGTAGGTTCTTACAAAAATAATAAAAACATGTATTCGTTCTTAGGATGACCACCTGACAAGTTGTTCCATTACTCATCAGCATGCTTAGTTAGCAGGGCTTGAAGTGCCTGGTGTCCGCTACAAGTGGTAAATGAAGCGGACAAGTTGAAACACAGTTGGCTCGGACAGGCTACTTGACCGGATATTAATTTGTAAGTAAATGTAGTACATCACAACAATACATACATTAGTGACATTTGCACTTGCTATAATGGCAAATTCTAAAAATCATGTTTCTTGAACGTTTCACATGTCTTGTTCTTGAGGTATGGTCTGCACCACATAAATAGGTAAAGAACAATTATTACACCTTTTTACCATTCTAGGATTTTCTTGAAAGAAACAATATTCGCTCATTTCAGTGACCTGATACTGAAGTGACATTTTGTATAAAATATTCATCATAACTTGTTGGCTTTTACAATGTGCTTTAGTAGTATATAAAAGGGGATCCTAGGACACCCTTGTATTTTCCCTGTAAAAATCAAAAAAAACCTCTTAACACAAAAAATACACACAAAACTTTTTATACCCTGTAATCCCCCTGCATTATTTTACCCTAAGCTTCCTGTATTCTTCCCTGTAAAGTGTTCAAAAATAACAACACAGGATTACACAGAAAAACAATTTACACAGGATTACACAGAAAAACAATTTACACAGGATTACACAGAAAAACAATTTACACAGGATTACACAAAAAAAAAACAATTTACACAGGATTACACAGAAAAAACAATTTACACAGGATTACACAGAAAAACAATTTACACAGGATTACACAGAAAAACAATTTACAGGATTACACAGAAAAACAATTTACACAGGATTACACAGAAAAATAACAACACAGGATTACACAGAAAACAATTTACACAGGATTACACAGAAAAACAATTTACACAGGATTACACAGAAAAACAATTTACACAGGATTACACAAAAAAAAACCAATTTACACAGGATTACACAGAAAAAACAATTTACACAGGATTACACAGAAAAAACAATTTACACAGGATTACACAGAAAAACAATTTACACAGGATTACACAGAAAAACAATTTACACAGGATTACACAGAAAAATAACAACACAGGATTACACAGAAAAACAATAACACACAGGATTACACAGAAAAACAATTTACACAGGATTACACAGAAAAACAATTTACACAGGATTACACAAAAAAAAACAATAAGCTCTTTTATTAACTTTTTTATCCTTTGTTTTTGAAGTTTTCGCTTTTGAATTAGCTTACTTCGCTGATTCATCTTCCGTGCTAACTCTATTCGCGCTTTGCACTTTGACACCTTTGATTCGGCAGCCATATTTGATAAAAACTGGGTAACCTTTTCCATAGTTGATTATATTTTATCCGCCTCTAACCCCTTTCAATATTCAATACAATATACACTCAGAGAAATGAGAAAAAAAAATCAATTTTATGCTGGAAACAATTTTTTTCAAATCAGTACAATAAAAGTACAACAGACTTTCTATTCAATACTGTGACTGGGAACTCTTGTTAACTTGATATACACAATAAACCCTCAAAAACGGTAGAAAAATCAATTTTATGCTGGAAACAATTTTTTTTCAATCAGTTAATTTTTACAGTCAAGTACAATACATGACACAAAAATTATTACACTTCAAAATTTCACACACAGTTACTAGCTGGAGGTCAGACAGGGTTAAGCTCAGCAGGAGACATAACCCGCAGATCCATTGTCTGTTACCCACACACTTACACACAATAACATGCAGTGAGACAAAGCGGTTGATTTGATATGTCTAACCAGGCGGAAACCTAGCCCGAAGGCATTTGTGGAGTTGAAACTTAATAACGCACATTCCTTTGTTAGCATGTTGCCTGATCAACCCTATTTACGTACATTAGGATAGTTTTGTAGGAATTTTTTGTTGTTGATTTTATCCAGTTGCCAGATTTTTGATACAAATTGGGCGACATACCTAAAGGTATCACACATTCCGATCCGGCATACACATTCCGATCCGACATAATTTTTTGAAATTTTTTTTTTTTTTTTTTTTGATACTGTTTGGAATGTTTGTGTCGGATCGGAATGTGGAAATGCTAAACAGAGATGGCGCTGTTATTTTTTACTAGTTAATACCAGCTGGGAGAGGGCACACACTATTTTTAGATTTTTTCCTAATTTAAAAAAATAATTTAAGAAATTTTGATATAATAAAAAAATCTTATAATAAAAAAAATGGAATCGTTTAAAAATTATCGCAATATCGAAAAAGAAATTACTCTCGAGTCAAAAGTTGAAAACAAGCATTTGTTTGTATTTTACAAGGATCAGTGGATTCAGCTTAGTCATAAGAAAAATCCAGACAAATTTTTTGGTTATTCTACGATAATTAATCGATATGATGGAATTTTGTGTACTGAACTTGGACTGTGTAATCCGGTTAAATATTCGAAAGAGCGATATTTGAGACACAAAGAATCATATATAAAGGCTTCTAAAAATATTATGCTAAAAGAAAGCGGAAAAAATCAATTTAGAAAAATAAATATTTTGGTTTAAAAGATTATAAATAAAGAATAAAGCTAGAATGCCGGTCTTTCGATCGATTTCAAGCCTAAAATTTTTACGCAGAAACGCTAAAAGACGCGGAAATCGTGGATACTCCAAACTAAACAAAGCAGCTTTGCTTATAGTACTCAACGAACCAGTTCCGGATTAAGGCGATCGATAATGCAAAAAAAGAAGCAAGACGACAAAGAGGAGAGTACACCGTAAAAGAATTACGCGCGCTCGCAAAAAACGCGGGTCTTCGAGGATACTCGAGACTGAACAAAGATGCTCTCAATGAAAAACTCAAGGAAAATTACATCATTTCCTCTAACGATTTTGACGTTGTGGTACCACCCGCAAATCCTCGTCATCCGTTCAAGAACAAAAAGACCACTTTGACTCTTAAGAATTTTTATGAAATGTACACGATCGAAGGACGTGATGGTTACGACCCCAACACCTTCTTTGCGACCGTCAGGCTGAGCATAATCAGTCTTTTAAACAACAACAGGCAGAGAAGAATTCATATGGTTCTCAAGTGCACGTTTGAAAAAGTAGACATGGCAACCAATGAAACTGTTACCATATCCAGACCATTTCGTTCTACCACGATGATGCTTCTACAAGGTACGGATCTTGATGAATTTTACCAAACCACGACGGGTCAAATTTTACAGAGTTTGATTAAGTTTGTAAACATTGGAAGTAATTGGGCGTTTGTGAAGATTGTAAGCTTCGAAATTTACATGGGTCATTACCAACCGATGCATGGAGGTACGTACTTTCCGCTTCCAAAATTTCTAGCCAACAAGAAAGCGATCATCAATATGCAAAATAAAGACAATCGATGCGCCGTGTGGAGCACCCTTCGAGGTGTCAATCTAACTGATATTCATCCTGAAAGAATAACCGGAGACCTTAGGATACAATACAAAGAGCTCAACTTGGATGGTATCTCCTTTCCTACTCCCATTTCGGATTTTCCCAAGTTTGAAAAGAACAATCCTTCATTCTCCATAAATGTAGCATTGTACAAACCAAAGGGTACGGACAAAGACACGAAGTACAATCCCGCCATTGTTCCCTTATTAATTAGTAAGAACCTCGATCGACCGCAAAAAGTTGATCTGCTTTTGATTAATGGAAAAAACTCAAAAGGTGAAAAAACCAGTCACTATACCCTGGTTAAGAACATGGGAGGACTTTTGAGGGGATAAAAACTAAGAAGAAAGTACATTACGATCACTGCAGAAACTGCTACAAAGGTTATACTTCCATAGAACGACTAAGGGTGCATGAAGATCTATGCCATCTTAATGAGCCCTCGAGTATTGTGATGCCAAAAGCAACGAAAGACGGCGATCCTCCAACTCAGTTCTTTAAGCACTTTTTCAAGTCGCAGAAAGTTCCATTTGTCGTCTACGCTGACTTTGAATCCTTTACAAGTCCGATACAAACCTGTCAACCTGAAGTTTCTCAGAAGACGACGAAATACCAAAAGCACGAACCTTCGGGCTTTAGCTACTACATCAAGTGTTTTGATGATTCCGTGTACTCTCAAGAGCCTGTAGTGTACACCAAGCAAAGTGAAACCGAGGACGTATCGCAAGTTTTTGTGAAAAAGCTCGAGGAGGATGTTAGAAAGATCCACGACAGGTTTTGGAAACGGGAAAACAATCCTTACATACTCGCGGAAAATATGATCATCAGTCCCGAAGAGCGAAAGCTGTACAAGAAGTCTACGCGATGTCACATTTGTAAGAAACTTCTAACCCCGAAAAACAAGAACAACAGAACCGTTAGAGATCACTGCCACTTTACTGGAAAATTCAGAGGAGCCGCTCACAATCAGTGCAATCTTTCTTACAGAATGCCGAGTTTTATTCCGGTATTCTTTCACAATCTCGCGGGATACGACTCTCACCTCTTCATCAAAAATCTCGGTAAGACCAAGGGAAAAATTGACTGTATTCCGAACAACGAGGAAAAGTTCATCTCCTTCAGCAAAAAAATGGTGGTAGATTCCTTCGTTCCTTATAGGGATCGAATCAACGCGCGACCGAACGAAGTCTGTCATATTTGCGAAGGTCCTCTAAAACCGAAAGACAAGAAGAATCAACCGTAGCCGATGTGTCGTATCCAAAGAAAGAATCTTTAGGACCGGCTCACCAAAAGTGCATCAAACCAGTCGATGTCAAATACGAGATCAGGTTTCTCGATAGCTTTAAGTTTCTGTCCGCCGGCTTGGATACGCTCGTGAAGAATCTTTCGGATTTTCCCGAAATCACAAAATTTTTCAAAGACAATGAAAAATTGCAACTTCTTCTGAGAAAAGGAGTGTACCCTTACGATTACGTCAACTCTCTAGAGAAACTTCGAGAGACCCGTCTTCCTCCCAAAGAAGCGTTTTACTCCAAGCTCAACGATGTGGAACTCTCCGACGAAGATTACCAGCACGCGCGGAATGTTTGGGATACCTTCGGAATGAAAAGCATGAGGGAGTACCACGATCTGTATCTCAAGACGGACGTTCTCCTTCTAGCCGACGTGTTCGAAAATTTCAGAAAAACTAGTCTGGAAAACTACGAACTGGATCCTTGTTGGTACTATACGGCTCCCGGACTTTCTTACGACGCCATGCTGAAAACGACGGGCGTACGTCTGGAACTTCTCACTGATTACGACATGATTCTGTTCTTTGAAAAGAACAAAAAGGGAGGGGTTTGCTTGATACCTACCAGATACGCCAAAGCCGACAACAAGTACATGGGCGACGATTACGATCCGAGCAAGCCCTCCAAGTACATCGAGTACGTTGACAACAACAACCTTTACGGATGGGCCATGAGTCAAAAGCTTCCGGTCGGTGGCTTTGAGTGGATGACGTCGAAAGAGCTAGACAATTGGCGCAAAATCCCGTGCACCCTTGAAGTGAATCTGGAATATCCCAAAGAGCTGCACGACCTTCACAACGACTTTCCCCTAGCTCCAGAAAGACTGATCGTGAACAAAGTGGAAAAACTAATTCCGAATCTGAACGACAAGGAAAAGTACGTTATCCACCACGTGGCTCTGAAGCAGTGCTTGGAGCTTGGACTCAAACTGACCAAGGTTCACCGAGGGATAAAATACCGAGAGGAAGCCTTCATGAAATCGTACATCGACAAGAATACCAGTCTTCGAACAAAAGCTGAATCGGAGTTTGAGAAGGATTTCTTCAAGTTGATGAACAACAGCGTCTTTGGAAAAACGATAGAAAACATCAGAAACAGAGTGGTCATTCATCTCGTGACCACCCGAGATGAAGCGCGCGAGTTAACCGCCAAACCTACCTACGACCGATTCACCATCTTTGACGAAAACCTCGTAGCCGTTCACATGAAGAAAACCTCGCTGTACTTCAACAAACCGATATATCTCGGAGCGAGCATCCTGGATATCGCAAAGACGATGATGTACGACTTTCACTACAATTACATCAAGAAAAAGTACGGAGACAAAGCGAAGCTCTGTATGACGGACACAGACTCGCTACTTTATGAAATCGAGACCGAAGATTTCTACGAGGACATCGCACCAGACGTGGACCGCTACTTTGACACTTCCAACTACCCGGCTGATCATCCATCGGGAATTCCGACCGGAAAGAACAAAAAAGTTCCCGGCAAGTTCAAGGACGAAGCCGGAGGAAAGCAGATAGCGGAATTTGTTGGACTGAGACCAAAGTTGTACTCTTTCAGAATGTATGAGGGAAACGATGAAAAGAGGTGCAAAGGCATCAAGAAAGCGGTCGTCGAAAGAAGGATTACCTTTGACGACTACAAGCAATGCCTTACTGACAAAAACCTCAGACGAGAGAGATGAATGTGATCAGGAGTTACAATCACGATATCTACACAGAAACCGTTAACAAAGTCGCTTTAGATGTTAACGATGACAAAAGAGTTATACTCGAAGACGGAATACACACGTACGCGATTGGACACTACGCCGTAAAACTTGAATAAGAAATTTTACTTCAAAACTCTGTCGGGTGGCAACTGTGTACCCTCGGGTACTATCATAAGCTCCTGTCTAACAAACGCTCTCTTTGGTGCACCTTCACTCAAATAGTACAAAATTGGATCACCCGGTGTTCTCACGATACTATTAACCGTGTAAGTTTCCAGAGACCAAATGGGGTCGGTTGCGCGTCTTCTCTCACCTCCCTCCAACTCTCCGGGAGTGTAAAGATATCTCAATCTCACGTTACCTGGAATTTCAATCTCATTTTTCAACTTTTGTGGAGCTGAAGGCAACGTTTCAATCTTTTTCTTCTTGATAGCATCAACCGGTTTCATTCCTATCAGCCGAGTCTCTTCGTTGTTCAAAGCTCTGATCACATCCGGAAGCCTACCCACCCACTCGGTAGACCTCACATTTTTCTGACCACGAGCCTCCATCAGTATTTCCTGCGAGTACTGATGCCCAAACAGTCTTTCAGCCAAAGTTCTGTTGAATCTTTCAACAATTGCCTGAGCTCTATGTTGACCAGGCAACCCTCTTCTGATATCGACCTTGTGCTTTTTCATCACTTCGTTCACTTTGCCCATGAATTCTCTTCCAGGATCGACCTGCAGAAGCTTCGGCCACTTTAAAACTCGAGAGTAAATTTTTTCAAATGCCTTAGCCACCTCTCCAGATTCCTTCGAGCTCAGAGGCTCAGCTTCCTTGTATCTGCTCGCGACATCCACCACAGTCAACGCGTACTTGTAAAGCTTTTTTCCTTTACTCGGTCTGTCGTGAGGGAGAAACAACAAATCGGCTTGATGAACTTCATTAGGTACACTTACGTTAAATTTTGCTCTGGGAATGTACTTCGGAGGTGGTAGGTAAATTTGCCACTGAGTCTGCTTTTTCAAAAAATTTCTAGCTTTTTCTTTCGTCACTCCAACCTCTTTCGCCAGCTTGTCTATCGCAGAAACACCCTTCCAATACCCTCTCGGACTGTAGTAAACCTTAGATATTTTAGTTTCAGCCATCTTTTATTTTTAGCCTCGATTTAAAAATAAAAACAGTTTAAGAAAATCCCGGCTAATAAAAAAAAACCAGTTTAAGAAAATCCCGGCTACAAACAAAATGGCAAAACAATCAAGCATACTGAAGGTGGAATTTGAGCACTTGTTAGAAGAGCAAAAAGAATCCTCAATTTTGAAATGGGTTGAACTAGAAGAAGGTGGAATTTACAAAATTACCAATTTTGAGATCATGGAAACCAGGGTTGGAAAATCCGGAGTTATCACTCTCAGTGATAACACTCGAGTTTGGAGTTGTTCTACCTTAACAAAAAGGCTAGAGAACTTGGACTTGGACTTCGGTAAATCAATAGCTTTTGTTAAACCCACGGGCAAAAAAGAAAGCAAAACAACCGGGAACATGTACCACAGTTTTGACCTTGTAGTAAAAGAGTTGGAATATGATGAAGACTCAGACTAGACGTACAGTCTACCATATACCAACAAAAAAATCCCTTTAGACATTCAGTCTAAAGGGATTTTTATTGATACAAAAATGAAGTGTACGAGTAAATACAAGCGTTGTTTTTGCAAATTGTGTAAAAAGAAAACTCGCCTTCGAAAACAGAACAAAAAACCGATTTGTCTATACGGTACTGAATTTAATCAGTTGTTTAAAGAACCCGCGCGAGTGCAAAGCATACCAAAATGTAAAAATTGCAACTCAGAATACATAGTAGACGATGTGTGTTATGATTGTGGTTTAGAAAATGACGCGTCTCTTAACGAGAACTCACCCCGAGTTAACATCGACCAAATTCGACAATCAAAAAGTACTGCGAAACCAAGACCTACCAGTTTGAAGAATACATCGAAATCTATCGAGGAAATGTTACGAGTACTTCTGAGATTTTGATCGACGAGTTTGTTACAAAAATGAAGTGTACGAGTAAATATAAGCGCTGTTTTTGCAAATTGTGTAAAAAGAAAACTTGCCTCCGAAAACAGAACAAAAAACCGATTTGTCTATACGGTACTGAATTTAATCAGTTGTTTAAAGAACCCACGCGAGTGCAAAGCATACCAAATTGTAACTCAAAATACAGTGGAAATGTTACGAGTACTTCTGAGATTTTGATCGGCGAATTTGTTAAAAAATTAAAAAAATAAAAAAAATTTGTTCGAGTCCCTGAGTAAAAAAAGACTTGTTAAAAGTCTTGAGATTAGACCCAAAAGCCATTCACAAGATTTACTACGAAATTACGGGTAATTTTCCCGTTGATTTTTGTCACGATCGCATTAATTTGTTATGCGATCTTGATAATATACTGAAAATTTATTTACAAAATAAACCCAAGAGAAATAATTTTAACATCCACTACACTCTTTTTTACCTACTCAAACGAAGAAATTATCCCGTAACTCTCGATGATTTTCCAGAGATTAGAGGCTCAGCTCCCACCCAAATACTTTTATCCAAAGTATTTGATAGCGACCACACCGGTTCCGAGCAATCCCAGTCCGAGCAAAGCTAATTCCCCGTTCTGAATCGATTTTGTTTGATCTTCGTCGAGATACTCTCCATCATAAAGTTGTGGTTCGGGTGGAAAAGAATCCATCAAAATTCCCGTTAAATTATAATACTGTCTCATCGCGTCATCGACGTCCGAAAAGGTTCTTTCCGCGTGACCCTGTTTTTTTAATTGATCGTTGATGTAATCTATTCTTGAAAGACGCGCTAGATTCCAAGAATCTCGGTCGTGCTGAAGTTTTTCGAGAGCGAGATCGTGTCTTTTGCGTTCTTCCGAACTACTGAGAGAGTTGAACAGATAATTGCTCCCTGAAAATGCCAAAGCGTTAACCATGGCTCCACCAACCATGAATGCGATCGACGCCATTTTCTCTTTATTTTAAAATTAAAAAATGAATGTTTTGCAGTCGCGGTTATAATTTCAGGAAGTGGTTGAAAAATCACTAATTAGCCATATAATAGTCGTACCAATTCATACAGTGTTCGGTTTCATATTTTTCATAGAATTGTCCTTTTCCCTTATGAAAAAATAAAACAGCGGGCTCTTCTTTTACTTCTGACGGTACGGCTACGATGTATAGAGCCAACCAATTATAACAACAAATTTCATCCTCTACATCAGGAATATCGGCCCAAATAAGAGGATCTACCTTTAATCGGTCACCATTGGCGAGGAAGTGAATTCCGGTTTCAACATCGATCTTGGTAACTTTGTAATCTTTGTTCAACTCTAGATCTTCAATTTTCAAAAGTGCCATGCTTTTATTATTAATTTAAAAAACCCTCTTAGCACAGATAGTGCTAAGAGGGTTTTTAATATACTCTACCTTGACAGAATGTTTCCTTGGACTAAGCCATAATTTGATCCGGAAGAATTCCTTGATTCACGAGCCAATCTCTGAGCATCGTAGCCGAATAGACGCTCAAAGTCAACTTTACGATATCCTCCACATCAAGCTGCGAGAGATTAGCCGGCTTCATTTTTAGGAACTTTTGCATAACGAACGAGTTAGCCCATATACCGAGGCTTATCGTTGTTGCGTGATACGCGCCGTTTACGATCATTTTACGTTTGGATTGGTTTCTGCCATCTTCTTTATTGTAACTAATAATCGCCGAGAGGTTCGACTTTTGGTTGATGATCGACCGCTGTGGTCACGGTGGGTGGGCTTTTAGTCGTACCGTTTAAGGTAGAATACCCATATGCCACTATCCCTCCAACGACGACGACCGCTCCTCCAACAAGAACTGGACCTGACAACCAGTTTGACACGTCTGAAGGCATGGTCTCAGGTGTATCTTTGGATGGTGTTGCTTGCATTTTTTCAGAGGCTTTCATTTTTGCTACCCTTTCTTTGTTTCTTGAGGCTAATGCTTTTCCAGCGGCAACCCGGTTCGGGTTTTTGACTTTTGCTTGATTCACTCCTGCCGTCACCTTTGTCGAAGGCGTCGTGTCCGCTGCTGGAACGACCACCTTTGGGTGGCCGTCTACCTTAGGCGGAATGTCTACTGATTTGGTTTCTTGATCACTCATCTTTTATTATTAGAAAAAACTGAGCAAATTACTCAAGTACCTGAGTAACACCTGAGTAACATTACTCAAGTACCTGAGTAACACCTGAGTAACATTACTCAAGTACCTGAGTAACACCTGAGTAACATTACTCAAGTACCTGAGTAACACCTAAGTAACATTACTCAAGTACCTGAGTAACACCTGAGTAACATTACTCAAGTACCTGAGTAACACCTGAGTGAAAGCTGAAATTTTCTTTGAAACTTCATTTTAAAGTTTTGATAAATAATTATAAACAAAAATCAGGCATTGATCATCGGAACCGAGATTGGTGTTTTAATAGCGGACACGGAAACTCAGTAAGATGACGGATTCGTTCTCCGAAGAATCAGATTTCAGCGACGAGTGCGACGCGTTCGATCCGCTGTACTGCGATCCAAGGGGGGAGCATCTCACCATATCGCAGAGGGTGAAAAGAAGCAGAGAGAGGATCGCCGAGAAAAGAGAGGTCGAGCTCCTAAAGACGCGACTTCTGGTGGAAGAGATCGCTCAGGGCAAATTTCCCAGAAAAAAAATGCCCTACAAAGAGGACGAACCCCCGGTGACGCTGGTTCACTTCCTCTCGTTCGGTTGCAAGAACTCGGTCTACGAAAAAGAGATAACCTGGGAAAGACAGTGCGACTGCAAGAGACCGGATCTGCAGAAAAAATCGCACGTTGTTCCAAAACCCGAGCCGGCGATCGTGAACCAAAAAAGCAACCCAAAGACGTGGAGCAACCTCTTCAAGACCGAAGCCACCATCGCGGAGGAAGATAGAAGGAGGGAGGAGAGCGCAAAGAGGTTAGAACGGCAACGTCTCGAAAGGCTCGAGCGCGAAAACGACGCGCCCCAGGGTGATAATCCGACTGTGCAAGTTTTACCAGCAAAATAAGCCGTGCCCCAACATCAAAGAATGCAAAGACGCTCACTCTCCCAGAGATTTTGAACAAGAGTGTAGATTTGGAAAGAGTTGCAAATTTTTAAAAAATAAAAGGTGTAAATTTGTACACGGTAAATTATAAAGAAGTCGTCGAAAAAAATGTTCGAGGATATTTTTCTCGAACATTTTTTTAGTTTTGAAACTTTTGTAATATTTTTTTTTTTTAAAGTTTAGTCAAACCAAAAAAATGCTCGAGAGGAATCGTACCTCTTGAGCATTTTTTTAACCCTTTGAGTCGCCGTTAGTATTCAAAGGTTAATCAATCACATCAATACTTGGGGAGTCGTCTACTGTGCACTTCGCTTCTGGTGGAAAGTCAACTTTTTAACACCGTTGCTAGTTAACAGAATAGCCTCCAACGGAGCTAGCATACGTCCAAAACTATGATACAGCCCACAGGTCCATTTGTTTAAAGCTAAATCAATAAAGGGCCCTTCGTTCAGAGACTCTTCCAGAGCATCGCGATCGGTAATCGCCAAATTTTTTGGAAGGAAGAGTCCGACCAAATTTACGTAAGCGGTAACGAAGTGCTTTTTCATTGACCTGGTCACTATCCCACCCATGTGAGCCTCGTATCTGGCGTAGAGTCTCATCAGACTCTTTTGATCAAGCCTATCGATCTCAGCGGAGGTTATGGTCTTTCCCAAATACTCTTTGCTTTTTCCTGACTCTGCTACGCCTATCAACCGTTCCCGCAGCTGTTCCGTTTTAGCAGAGTCCGTGTTGACAGGTTCCTCCCGTGTAGCCGTACCGTCTAAGGTAGACATTCCGCCTATGGTGGGCAGAACGTCCACGGTCATCGCCTCGTTAACTATATCTTCAATTTCAGTCATCTTGCTTTTTTATCTTAAGATTATTTTTGCCACCAGTACTCAGTCGGTTGCTCGGTAATTAGAATTAGTTTGGAATGTTTTTGTTTAGCTAGCTTTTTTTTTATCTCTTTCTTCTCTTCTAGAGTTGGGATTATATCGTTCTCCCTTAGAGTCTCGTCGAAACTATCTTGATCTTTTGTGTAAAACAGGGCTGTCCATTTTGTCTGCTCTCTGAGATCGGTAACGATGGAGTTATATTTTGTGTAAGCACCCAAACGGAGCAATTATCGTGTCTTCCTGAGAATGCTAGCTGAGAAAGCATCTGTTTCTTTTTGGTTAATGATCTGTCAGAGCTGCAGTCGTCGATAATGAAAAGTGTGTGTCCGTCTTGTATTCCATAAGTTTTGTAGCCAAATTTCAAACAATCGTTCAGCCAATCGTCGGACTTTGGACACCAGTTAGGATCCATTGGAATGACATCAACGTCCTTAAAAGACCAGGATCTGTTTAAGTACGCTTTGTTGCGCGTCCAGGTAGGGCAAACGATTATGATGTATTCAAAGAAATTCTTGTATTCCCTCTCGAGTAAATCCAAAACAAATTCAGTCTTGCCACAGCCGGTGGCTCCGCAGATTATAGCCGAGTGCGCGTGTTTTGGAAACATCTTTTATTCTAGTAGTTCACGCTCTGCAATTTTCCGGCTTCGATATTCACCCGTGCATCCTGTATGTAGTACACGTAAGCGTTCAACGCTCCTGCCGTCTCGGCTTCTTTTTCGATCTCGATCTGAATACTCTGACTAGCTCCTTCAATTTTCCTACCAGATCCATGCAACGTGCCATCATCCGTGGTTCTCATGTCCAACCAGAGACCATACTTGGTCGTGAGATAATCTCGCCTCCTCACATCAGCCAATCCCGCTTCCTTGATTACGTGTGGAACGGTTCTGAATTTTCCATCCGCGAAGTGCTTTTGAATTTCTTTGAAGTGATGGTGAGACAGCATCCCAGAGGAGTACAGCTGATTTGGAACACCGTCGAGCGTTGTTGAAACTTTCTTGATCTTTGGGTTGTAGAACTTTTCGGTATCTCGAGCGTAATTGGCTCCTCCTCCATCCGCAGCTGGGTCTACGAAGAGAATCAGAATACCTTTCATGGACTTTGCTCGCGGTGCTAGAGCGATATTCCAGACGGTGTCTGACTTGTTCAGCGACTCTTTGCTGTGTCTGATGACTCTGTCGTACATGACGACGCTTTTTCCATTCACCTTGTTCCTGATATCCATCGCTAGCTCAGGATCATTGACTACATCAAACTCAAGGGTAATATCTGAGATGGAATAGCTGGCTGCTGTATCCGTGGACACCACGACTTTTCCGTAATTGTTGAACGTCAGCTCGTAACTCAGCCTGTCCTTCATCTCGTACTGGAAATATGGATTATGAGAATTCAGCATCTCAAAGTCCAGAGGGATGCAAAACATGTTGTCGCCGAAGGACTTTCCTTCGGCGACATCCTTGGCATCTGTACCTTTGTCACCAGCGTCGATTCTTATTTTTCGACCTGCCGCAGACTGGATGCCCTGATCAGCGGCGTTCTCTCTTTCCTCGCTCGTCTTCCAGAGATCTTGGTAGCATAGGAATATATCAGCATCGTTCAGAGTAAAGATGCTCTGTCCTTCCAATTTAACCTCAATTTTTGACACTATCGCTCTTCCGAGATTATTTACGATAGTCCTGTTAAGATCTTGATTTCCACCAGAGGCGGAATTTAGAGCAATCTTGAACCAAAGAAGACTCGTTCCAGGGTATATTACGTCATCTTTTCCAAGACCAGGAAATCTCACCGTGAGAATTCCGGTTTGGTCGATGGTACTCGGAACGTGCGTATTCCGAATGCTACGTCTATCACCTTTAACTCCTCGCGCTTTGCGAAGTTGTCGGTATGGGTCCAATTTGTATCCGTATTCAGTCGCCATCTTTTATTTATACGTAAAATAAATGGCCGAAGGTGAAAAAATTGAATTTGTGAACGATGCATACGAGGATGATGAAGAAACTCCGCTTTTACCAGAAGATGACAGTTTTAATGATACTTCACTAAATCAAAGTGAAATTGAAGTGCCTAATCAGGGGCAAAGACCAAATTGGGCGAGAGACACAGTTCCGCTTGGTTTAACTGAAGAAACTCAAGCATCCAAAGAAGAGGTTTTAGAACGTGTTAACGCGTTTAAACAATTTCATAAGGTGGAAAAGGAGATTGGTATCTATGAATTTGAGGGAGACAAAAATGGTCGATTATGGGTGAGATGGGGTGGAAAATGGGTGCAATTGACTCACAAGTCTAATTCTCGAGATTTTTATGCGAAGTCAACTCTACAAAAGATACCTGGACTTGGAGTAGATTTTTTTCGAGCATTAGGGTTGATACCTGATATATCACCAAGAACTGAGGCTGCGGCTTTGAATGTTTCTCGCGGAGCGCAGGCTGAGATTAGTAATATGGACAATGGAGAACGGATAGAATTACAAAATGTGTCTGAAAGTATCGAGAAATTGTTATTAACAATTGTCGAAGAAGGAGGTGAAACGTCGTTTGATCCAGACTCAAGGGCGGCCTCGCCAGAAGCTGAGACTTCATTTACTGAACCGCAAACTATCGAACATGACACCTCGTTCACTCCGAGAACAGCGCGAAACCTTCAAAGAGCGCATAAATCCATTAACACGCTTGAACGACAAATTCAAATAGCAACGGCAAAAATTACAGCCAACAACGAGTTAATAGAAGAGAAAACGAGAGAGAGATAACCCAGAAACTGATCAAGAAACAATAGAACGATTAAACGAAGAAATCGGGAATTTTGAAGAGGAAAACAAAGCTCAGCAAGAACTTTTGAACGATCTGAAACCGCCGCTTAGAAATCAACTCGTGGCAATTCGAGAAACAATTTACAAAGTACTGTATGGAAACAAAACGGTCGGTGAAAAACTCAGAATTTTATTCACGGAGCAAGGTGTTACCATTACATCTTTGCTTACAGCCATTGGCATGACAATTGCAGCTGTTGTTGAAGGAATACTTTTAGCAGCAAAATCAGCCGTCACTCCAGCGCCAAACCCAGACCCCGGTCCAAAACCAAAACCAGACCCCGGTCCAAAACCCAAGCCCGACCCAGGTCCACCTCCAAAGCCAAAAACCTGGTCGGATTGGATTAAGGATCAACTGCAAAAGATCGCAAATCTTCTATTAAAATTAGGAGAAAAAGCCTTGATAGCTCTTCCAGGAGTTATCGGAGCCGTAGTAAATTTTGTGATGAAATCAGCCGGATCCGTGGTAGGATTTCTAGCGGAACACCTATGGATCTTTGCTCTCGCGGTCGGAGGAATTTTGTACAAAAATGTAACAGAGGTATACGAGAAAAAGAAAAAGTAATACGACGAGCAAAAAAAATAACCCTTAGCAAAAATAAATGCTAAGGATTATTTTTTTACTTAAGCTCACCAAATTTTTGCCGCGAGACAAGTCATCCACACAAAGGTAAATGCTAGTTCAACTCTCGTATTGTAAGCGGCTTTCTCTCTCTCTTCTATCAGCTTCTCCCTTTCACTTGCTTCTTCGGCTGGTGGGACATCCATCTTTTTATTTTAACGAAAATATACGATGGCTAATCCAATAACGGCTGCTCCCAAAATTAAAGAAAGCTTTTTTTCATCATGCATTAGTAGAAGGTCTTCAGTTAAGGGTGGACTTTCAACCTCCTCTACCATAAGTGAACTTTCAACCCCTTCAGCCAAAGATGGGCTTTTAACCGTTTCAAACAACGGACTTTCCTCAGGAGCACTGTCTTCAACATTCGGTCGAGAGTCGGTGTTTACGTCTGAGTTTAGCCCTATCTGCATGTCATCCGTGGCGATTTGATGAAATTGTTGTATCCGTTTACGGATCCCACGAGGATTTCCATGTTGCTCGGGAGCAAGTAAAGTCCGTGACCCACGACAAAATCCAGTTTGCTTTGAGCGTACTGAAGAGTTCTCTGGTATCTGTTTATCGAGTCCGGAAAATCCACGACCGAGTTGATCGCATCCTCGACGTTTGCTAGAAATTGTTTCTGAGCGTCGAACGCCTTGCCGGAACGCAGGATGCCAGATCTGGCTTGAGCTTGGGATCCGAGAATTGCCCACGTGTAAGTCCTGATGGAGTCGTTGATTCTCGAAACTCCCGCGCGTGTGAAACCCTCGTTCCAAGTGTCTGCTACAAAACGATAGCAGCCATGACATCTCCTTTTCTGATACTTTTGTCGGTTATATCCGGATCGTGATCGAACAGCTGTTCAATGTATAGAATCTTGTCAGTCTGATTGTCCACACCTCCAAAGCTGTCCGCGTCAAAGTGAACTTTCCAGTCCATCGACTGACTGTAGTTTCCTCCGTTGGTAAGCTTCGACCATTTTTGGTGGTCACGAATTTCCAGTCGTAAAATTGTTTGTTGAAGAAGTAACTGCCCATTCCGTTGGAAAGATCGAACTTTTGTCTCCAATTAGCTCTCGCGGACACTCCGAATTCGTTGCAAATTCTTTCGTAAGCGTGGGTGTCGATCCCGTTGTTCAGAGGATTGAAGGATTCCTCCGAGGGTAGTGGACAGGACATTTCCGACAGGATTCTTCTGATCTGATAATATGCGTGAAATCTGAACACGGATCGAATCATCGGATCTTTGTGACTGAGAAGTTCTTTGGACACCCCGCATCCTGACGTGGCGCACCAGTCCGCGAAGTTCAGCTGGTTTTGCCAGAATTGCATCTGGTTGGAGAGCCAGTCATCGTACACGGTTTTGTCCGTGACTCTCGGAAGTTTGTACTTTTGCCACAAACTGGGAAATCTTACGTAAAATTTTCCTTTTTTTTTTACTTTAATTTCTTGATTTACGAGACTGAAACCGTGCGTCGGTTCGAATACTCCTCCGGTTCTCATTTTATTGAAAGATAAAAGAAAAATGTTTGTCACAATTACCGGCACCGGCAAAGGAAAACCTTATCGCCCGTTGCAAAGTATAGACAATAACGGCAAAACTTAAAAATTGGAATCAAAAGGATCTCGGGTCGAGTAGGTTGGTTCAACGTCGAAGAGGAACTAGAGTGGAGGTACACTCAAGGAGGGCAGGGACCTGAAGAAGCGATAAAAATAAGCCCGGGGCTGTATAATTTTGACCAGCTCGTAAAAGAATTCACGAGTCAAATCGACGGTTTCGAATTTGAAGTCGACGACCGCGATGGAAAACTCAACATGAGAATTCACGAGCAGTATCAGATTTGGTTTCCGGACCGCGTTCGAGAAATGTTCGGATTGGACGACGAAGGGTGGCTAGCGGATGGTGAATACACGGGAGATCGGGCGATAGAATTTTTACCTCGAAGAATTCTCGTGTACCTGAATCAGCTGTCAACCACGGACAATCTCGTAGACAACGACGACGTTCTGCAGGAGGTCGAGTTCTTGGGTCCTTCGATCTCACAAACGCCGCGTAAGAGGAATACTTCGTTTCGACCTACGAAAAGCCGAGTTTTAAAAAACTGCAAAACGGAACCATCCACGAGCTCGACTTCAACTTCAAAGTAGAATGGAAAAATTCTTCGAGAAAGCTCGATAATCACGATCAACCGCTGGATTTGGAATTTGAAATCCGATAAAATAAAAGAAAGAATGTCTATCCGGGGACCAACGATCAAAAAAAAATCAACGTCAATAGCTGGCGAAGATGTAGATCTTTCCGCGTACGTCAAAAAAACTGGAGCGCGAATGACCGGAAGGATTAACATGGGAGGAAAAAAATAACGGGGTTGATGAATCCAACCGACCCTCAAGATGCAGCTACTATGGGTTCCGTGACCAGCCTAACCTCATGGTTAAACGACAGAAAAGTTTCGAAGGATGGCGACTCGATGACCGGCGAACTCGCTATGAGCGGCAATAGAGTCACGGGTCTCGAACTCCCACGGACAACGAGGACGCTGTGACAAAAGAGTACGTAGACCGACAAATTGGACACGAGCACGATACCAGCTTGCATGTTTTGGGGAGATTCATGGTATGGATGAACGAAGACGGAACGCACTATGTTTCCATCCGAGCCAAAAAACATCGACTTGGAGAGAGACAAGTTGATCGAAATTAAAACGGAATGAACAACACTTTCAACGCTAGGCCTATGCAAATTGGTATCACTGCCGGGTTTACGAATTTGCCGAATCCCGAAAAGATTTGACCCCATGCGACTCACTAGACCTTTAGAAATTTTCTTCAACAACCCACATTTTATTGTTCAGCCTTGGAACCTCTCTTTTTCGGTAAAATCGGGAGTGAACCCGCCGAACGCCCCAGCGAACGCTTGTTCTTTGACGTTTCAGTCTAATCAGAATTTCTTCATGTACCTAAATATTACTTGGACCGACGACTCGATATCGTTCAAAGTGCTAAATAACGCGCGGCAAACCCTCTTTTCCTCATCCGTTCAAACGGACACTACGATTATGCATCATGTCTCGATCGAGTACGTTGAAAATAAGCTTTGCTTTTGGATCAACGGGGTTTCAGCAGATGTCTACAGAACTCAAGCCCTGGTAAGTCTCCTTGGAATCAACATGAATTTTGAGCAACCGGGAATACTTAGCTTCTACGAAAAAAATTTAACCAAGCAAGAAATCATACAGCATTTCGTTGAAAACCACGTTTTAAACTTTACGGATGATGAAGTTCTAATTGACTAATTAAATAAAAGGATGAAAAATCCTACAGCACCGCAAATATGCCCTGATCTTCCACAGGGAGAGGATCAGGGAGTTCAATTTCGACTAAGTAAGATATCCGAAATCCGCGAAAAGGAAGTTGACCAAAGAGATCAACTAAGGAGAAAATACAAAACAGTTTGGAATGTGTTTTACAACACGGCTCAAGTAGCAGGACTCGTCGCAGTTGGAAGCGGAACGGGAGCTGTTGGAACTCTAGCCACGGGTGTTGGAGCTTTCAAAGCATTCCTCTCGGAGGAATAGCAATTTTGGAGGTGTTCTTAGTGGAGCATGCGTGGCTCTCGGAAAAGCAACGATGAAGAAGGTCGAAAAGCACGAAAGTGTCAAAAGAACCGCAGAGTCCAGTTTAAACACGGTGAATGATCTGGTGTCTAGAGCTCTTGAAGATGGGGTTGTGAGCAATGAGGATTTCCATCACATTCTGCGGGAAATGGAAAACTACCGAGGTCACAAGGCTGGAATCAAGCACAGAACCAGAGCGGATTTAATTGAACTTACGGCTGATAGAGAACGTGAAATTCGCACAGAGGCAGAACAGGCTGGACTGGAAAGAGGAAAAAAGAAGCTTTGGAGAGTCTCCGAAGTACATTGAATCCGGAAAAAAAAAAAAATTAGAAATCAAACTTGTTTTGTATAAATAAAAATAAAATGGATCTTCCAAATCTAACGGATGACAACTGGGTTGAGAACCTGAAAGCGTACGGAGAGTATCGGAAAGAAATGTGGGATGATGAAGAAAAACCATGCGGCGTTTGGAGATGGTACTATGACGAGGAAAAAACAAAAATGAAGGCTGAGATGGTGTTTGATAACAATTATCCTGTGTATATAACATGTTGGTACAAAAACGGGTTAGTAAAAGCAGAAGGTAGATACAAAGACGGCGTACCTAGAGAACCGTGGGAATTTTGTGCTGGACGGGATCCTTTAGTTACTGGATACGCCGCATTTGTAGTAACCTACTTGATTACAACCATTTTAAACTGGGTGTGGTAAACTACATAATAAAAACCTCTTGTGATTATTAATCACAAGAGGTTTTTTTTTTTTTATTTCTGCACGACCTACTCATTCTGTCTCTTTAGCATCGTTGTAGGCTTTTAAAATTTCTGTCATGCGTTTAGCTTCCATCCTGATTCTTCTCTCGGGAGAATCCAAAAGAGCACTAGTAAAAATCCAAAATGCTACGATCATCTTTTATTTGAATAAAAGATGGCAGATTCGATTTATTTTGAGCTCGCTGATGATGAAATATTCCAAAACTGGAAGACTCGTCCAAAGGAGATTTTTATATGTGGAATGGTACTAGTCTCGGAAACCTGTTTGTTGCTGTCAGCGGTTACAACGGAAACAAAGTAAGAATTCAGGCAATCAACCTTTTGATGTGTTACATTAAGTGGTATAAGGATAGATACAGGATGAGATTGTGTTTAAGACCACCTTGGATTTTTCCTGAAAGGACAGAGGAGTTCGAGGTTTTGAAAAAGACTCTTGAGTTTGTTACGAACGAACCACCGATTGAAAAAAAAAGATATGACTATGTTAAAAATTATCAAGACAAATTTGGTCTTGTGGATAACTTTTGTGAAATAATATATTAAAAGTAAAAATCAAAATTTTTGATTTTGATGAAGAGGTTAAAAAGATGCAGGGAATTTTTTTCCCTGCATTTTTTTTTTGGGATAAATTAAAATGCAGGGGGGAATTTTTTTCGTGTAATTTGGATTGGGGCGAATTAAAAATGCAAGGTTGTTTTCTGTGTAATCCTGTGTAAATTGTTTTTCTGTGTAATCCTGTGTAAATTGTTTTTCTGTGTAATCCTGTGTAAATTGTTTTTCTGTGTAATCCTGTGTAAATTGTTTTTCTGTGTAATCCTGTGTAAATTGTTTTTCTGTGTAATCCTGTGTAAATTGTTTTTCTGTGTAATCCTGTGTAAATTGTTTTTCTGTGTAATCCTGTGTAAATTGTTTTTCTGTGTAATCCTGTGTAAATTGTTTTTCTGTGTAATCCTGTGTTGTTATTTTTCTGTGTAATCCTGTGTAAATTGTTTTTCTGTGTAATCCTGTGTAAATTGTTTTTCTGTGTAATCCTGTGTAAATTGTTTTTCTGTGTAATCCTGTGTAAATTGTTTTTCTGTAATCCTGTGTAAATTGTTTTTCTGTGTAATCCTGTGTAAATTGTTTTTCTGTGTAATCCTGTGTAAATTGTTTTTCTGTGTAATCCTGTGTAAATTGTTTTTTCTGTGTAATCCTGTGTAAATTGTTTTTCTGTGTAATCCTGTGTTGTTATTTTTCTGTGTAATCCTGTGTAAATTGTTTTTCTGTGTAATCCTGTGTAAATTGTTTTTCTGTGTAATCCTGTGTAAATTGTTTTTCTGTGTAATCCTGTGTAAATTGGTTTTCTGTGTAATCCTGTGTAAATTGTTTTTCTGTGTAATCCTGTGTAAATTGTTTTTCTGTGTAATCCTGTGTAAATTGTTTTTCTGTGTAATCCTGTGTTGTTATTTTTGAACACTTTACAGGGAAGAATACAGGGAAGCTTAGGGTAAAATAATGCAGGGGGGATTACAGGGTATAAAAAGTTTTGTGTGTATTTTTTGTGTTAAGAGGTTTTTTTTGATGTTTACAGGGAAAATACAAGGGTGTCCTAGGATCCCCTTTTATATACTACTGCTTTATTGTATAATTTATACTATCCCGTTATCATACTTACCAATGAGTGGAGGATCATCTGAGGTTGGCGGTATGTTCGCAGCAATAATTTGTTGGAACACTATCAAAGCCAATAAATTGGTGACAGAGTATGTCAGCTTCTCTCCGCAATCAGGAGGCAGATAAAATACCACCAGTGATAGTATTGATAGCGCCAAACACGGCAATATCATGTAGTAAATGTAGAAGGCAGCGTGATGTTTGAATACCAGGTTGTAACGTACTTCAGGGTACGGTTCTGGGCAACATAAGTATTTAGTTACCACTTGTTTGGTACGCACTGCTACCATGGCCCAGACTCCATTGGATAAGAACCTGTAGACGTAACATACGAGGGTCATTCAATAACTTCTATCTCAGCTTTTATAACTTTGGTTCTGTAAATGGTACTGTAAACGTGGTTCGTTTTGAACAATTCCAGTCCAAAATGATGTTGATCTACTCAAAATTTCAGTGACGTTTCGCCACTACACTAGTGGTTTCTTCAGACTGCAACTCATCACATCTTGACTGCTTCCTTTTATAGTCAACAGGAGCCGTAGAGGGCGTGATGAGTTGGTCAAAGATGTTGTTGAGTGAATAGGGCTCCCTCGTCCTTGTTTAG
Source organism: Amphiura filiformis (assembly GCF_039555335.1). NCBI lineage: Eukaryota > Metazoa > Echinodermata > Ophiuroidea > Amphilepidida > Amphiuridae > Amphiura > Amphiura filiformis. The sequence goes on from NW_027305629.1 coordinate 26,859, forward strand.
AGTGTCTTTTCCTTTTCGGCGTATCCAGATTTCCTCTTTTAGCCATCTGGTGGTCTTGTCAGCTTCCCTGTCGATAACTTTCGAGTCCTCCCAACTGATGGAATGATTAGAAGAAGCTACGTGGTCGGTGATAGCTGACTTGTGAATGTCTGTGATAGATGATTTTCGGCTAGCTCGAGTATATGGTTTGCTTTCAAATTTTTCCACCTCTTTTTGGTGTTCTTTCAAGCGAAGGGACGGCCGGTTTCTCCAATATATGAACTAGCACAGTCTCCGCAGGGGATTTCATAAATCGCCTCCGCTTTTTGTTGAGGGAGGAGTTTGTCCTTGGGAGGAACGAGCTTGCTACGTATTTTACAGTGTGGTTTCATAGCAGTTGCGAAGCCAGGTTGTTGTTTTTTTTAACTCGTGAGACTCACTCGGTAAGGCCCTCTATATAAGGACCTACAACCATGCCTTTTGACTTTTCACCGTCATCTTTTTGCTTAGAGGTAGGCTTTGTCTTAAGAGTAGCTCTGTCTTGTTTTTGGAAATAGCTTTCTGCTCATCAAGCCACTCCATAGATGTTGCAAGCGAGGGGGCTATAGGGGGACTACCCATGGCCATGCCGAAACGTTGGCGATAGATTTGACCTGAGTAACTAAAATATGCGACCGTAGCAAGGCAAAATTTGGTAAGTTCTATTATGTCGTCGATGGAGAGGAGAGTTCTGTTTTTAAGATCTTTATCCTCATTCAGTCTTTCTCTGAGCACATGAAGAGTGAGATCAATAGGGGTACTCGTGAAAAGCGCCACCACATCGTGCGAGTTAAGGATCTCATCTTCCTCAAGGGTTACATCTTTCAGATCTTCCACTAGAGTTTTTGAGTTCAGAACATGGTGCTCGGATTGGCCAACAATAGGACTCAAAATATCAGCAAGGGACTTGGCCACGTTGTAACCGATTGAGCCTGTAAAGGCTACTATAGGTCGAAGCGGAGTACCGCCTTTATGAATATTGGGGCTACCATAAATTTGAGGTACATTTTCCGAGGTTGGGTACAGAAACTGCTTGTCCGCTTTCTTGATCTTATCTTCTTTTTCTAGCCTATGTGAAATTGAAACCAGTTCTCTTTTTTGTTTTGGCGTGGGATCACGATCTAATTTTTCATAAGTCTTTGAGTCGCTGAGGAGGGTGCATATTTTTTGTTGGTTACTCTGTTTTGTCCATGACAACTGTTGGCCGTCCTTTATCAGCCCCCAGGACCATGATAGAATCCTGTTTTTGAAGCCGGTTAATCGCGACTTTACTGATATTTGAGGAGGTAATTTCGCGGATTTTAATGTTCCTACAATCTCCGCACGTAATTGTGCTGCTTCAGGTTTGGGAAGCTTCCAACATGCTTTCTCACACGCAACGATATGCTCATCAACAATGGACGAGTGATTTAAATTATCGGGACATACCGCGTATCCAAGAACGCGTATTAAAACACTCTATTTTGATCTTCTGACAGTTTTTTTTTTACTTTTGACCCATCGCTTTAGCTGAGTGCCACTCAAGTTCCGTTCCGCATGAGAATTGTTCTTATTTACATTGTTGGTCACCGAATTCCCCTACTTTTTCGCAAGTTCTTTCAACTTCCGCTTGTCACGGGCGCTGACATGTTGGAATTCATTCTCACGAGAGAGAGGCTACGACCACGTAGCTTCTTCTAATCATTCCATCAATTGGGACTGAGGACTCAAAAGTTATCGACAGGGAAGCTGACAAGACCACCAGATGGCTAAAATAGGCTATCTGGATACGCCGAAAAGGAAAAGACACTCTAAACAAGGACGAGGGGGCCTATATTCACTCAACAACATCTTTGACCAACTCATCACGCCCTCTACGGTTCCTGTTGACTATAAAAGGAAGCAATTAAGATGTGATGAGTTGCAGTCTGAAGAAACCACTAGTGTAATGGTGAAACGTCACTGAAAATGCCGAGTAGATGGAATTGTTCGAAACGAACCATGTTTACAGTTCAATCCAACATTCCAAATGAACTTGTTAAAAGATCTGTAAATGGTAGCTTCTTCAAACTTAGCATGATTATACATTGGAATCTTAACTATAAATGAAGGCAAATGTACACATTTAATACCTTTTTCAGATATTTGTATGTGACCTCGGAACCAGAATAAGATTTCGTACAATGGAATCATTGAGTGTCTTGAGTTGTAGCTCAGACTCACCAGGTCCATCAAAGTTCATCACCATTGATCTCCCATTTATACCCCTATTTGATCTGGTCACAAAAGTCACTTAAATATCACAAACTTTAACAGGCCTGTACATGAGGTACACAAAAGATTGGGAAGTATTATTTGCATCTGAAAGTGTATTAATTTTTTTTTGACTAATTAGTCAGAATTTATGAATGCTTAATAGCTCTTAATTTATATTGAATATTGTTAATACAGACAACGATTCATATGTTATCACAGTTAACAATAGTCATTTAATTGGTAACATCAATAATAATGATCGACTAAAGCAATATGTTTCTATTGCCTAAGATTCCCATGTCAGTGTGGTGCACTACAAGGTATTTCTTGTGTTTATTCTAAGTGGGTGCTATATTAAAGACAGAGATAAAAACAATTTATCGCGTCTGATGTCACTGTCAGTTACGATCCTTGATTGGTTTACACAGGATAATCAGCGCGTAAAAGGAAGACCGAGTGCTGATCGGAGAAAAGGAAAAAGTCCGTACTTTTACAAGGCAAAAAGCAGCTTTTCTAGGTATTGTGGACATGGTGCCTTCACCAAAGAAAGTTTCCTACTATAAATACCTACATTTTGAGATGGTTTGCATGTCGAAAGGTGCAAAATTAACAATAAGACGCCCGGTTATAAATCCGCGTTCAGCAAGTCATCATCACGACACTTGTAAACAAACCGTGCTCAAACAGGTGACGTCAGACGCGATAAATTGTCTTTATCTTTGTCTTTCATTATGAGTGCAAACATAGATTATGTATTCTACTGGGCTAAAGTTTACCTCGATGTATTAGCATCCAAGCTATGTTCAGGGTACAGATCAATTTCCAAACCGTCATGATTCCATGAAGAAAATGTAAGAATGCAAACCTGGACGTCAAACGGAAACCATCTAACATGAATTTTACAAGTTGAACGGTAAATAGCTAGGGCATACCACATTATTGTACCATCTGGATAGATGTTGGCGACAGTATCAGCTTTGTAGGCAACATCGATGTCAGCCCTGAATAATAATAAATAGACACGGCAGATTATTAGACACACACACATTTATATAGAAAAACTAATGAAGAAAGACTGATATTTGAACGAAAATGTTAAATATGTGTGTTTATATGTATAAGGAAGAAGAACAATGAGACAGAAGCTGATTATGTCAAAAAAAAGAGGGAAAAATGAATGAACACATAGGTTTCAACAATCCAATAAGGGTATTTCAAACTACAACATGAACGCACGACCTTGGATACAATAATTAAAATACCAATCATGATGGTTGGATTCATCGCACAGTGTACGCAAAAAATCGTCACGCTATGCCAGGCTTTATTCATTCAATTGAAATATCTACTGTAACTACCAATGTAAAGAGGCGCAGAATTTCTGAAATGAAAGGTGAGTGAAAAGCCCTTGAAATAAAAGGACTGTTCAAAATCAAATGGAAAAAAGGAAAATGCTATTACATACCTATCATACAAAGTTATGTCTGGCACCCATATCTTTGAAACAGGAACAGTGTGTCGTCTTATACCATTGTAATCCTTAGGATTCCATGTAAGGAACTCGTCAGTCCATGTCTATCAAGAAGAAGAAGAACAAAAAGAAAGAAGAAGGTCATGTACATCCGAATTGGACGTCAATATCAATCTACCAAAAAACGTTTCAAAACGTAAAAAGGGGCCACAGTTTAAAAATCTTTCCTGTGTGGCTTTTCACCCTTTTTAAACTTGGTCCCATTTATGAAAGTTTCTAAAGACCCATACGAAGTCATCTTTAGGCTACTTGTTTCTTTTCTTAGTTGTCAGTGTTCATTTTGTAGAGTAAATGAATTAATGTTCGTCCGTAAAGACGTTATAATGTATTTTGATTTAAGCAAAAGTAGCAAATACTCACTTTGTTAAATTCTTCATCGTCTTGTGCGATTCTGCGCCTATGTACAGATGTAGGGCCTATATATAGCAGGTTGACAGACAGACAATTTGCTAAGTATATATAATACTCTACTACTCTTTATGAACACGCAAGATAATAAAATATAAACCTTCAAATGTTTTTGATAATACATAGCCTTCGTCATATTGTACCGCTTTCGAACAGTCTTAAACCTAATTGTTGCATGTAGAAATTAGGACTCGTTCTTCATGTTATTACTACTTTACTGAATGGGACCAAGTTTAAAAAAGGGTGAAAAGCCACACAGGAAAGATTTTTTAAACTGTGGCCCCTTTTTACGTTTTGAAACGTCTTTTGGTAGATATTAATTATTTTTTTGAGGTAAAAAAATATTGCGCAGTAAGTGGTTCTTTGTAGCCATGCGAGGCGAACTAGTTGGATATCCATATTTCGCGGTTAATGGTTCTTTGTAGCCCTGCGGGGCAAACTATTTCGCGATGAGTGATTTTTTGAAGCTTCGAGGGGCAAACTAGTTGGATATCCATATTTCGCGGTTTGTGGTTCTTTTAAGCCCTGCGGGGCAAACTAGTTCGATATCCTCATTTCGCGGTTAGTTGTTTTAACGACCCGTAACCACCCCAATCAGCTGCATGGGGTAAAAGAATTATTACAAAAATTAATAGCTGAACCCAATAGTTCAGACAGGGACTGGAAACGACATATTGATGACTATGTATAGAGTGTATTCAATAAACCCAAGCGGAACGAGATCTGGACACAGATGCATGATCAGACAACGAGTGTTCAATTTCCTCATAGTTTCCCACGTTGTACACACGTCAGTCGAATTTGGCGGTTTTGGTTTGTTAGCCCTCCAAGTTATAACATCGTTCACTTTGTGTTGAACATTGTATGTGGGCCTCACTGTAATAACATAAAGATCAGTCTGATCAGTGTGATATCATTTCAAGAGCTAAGAGGTCACTTCACATGATTAAGCTAAACAGCCTAATTCGGCCCTGATTTGGTAAAATGATCTAACTTGAAATCAAAATCGCTGTTTCGAGAAAAAGAGCTTTAAAGTTTGAACACTTGACGTTTTTCTTTTTAAATTAAATAAATTATTAAACTTAGAAAATATATCAATCTCGTTATTTGGTGCAGAAAAAAGTTAAGAGTCCCACGTAACATCGCATGGTAAAAAGTGAAAAGTAATTGAACAAAATGGTGTTGTTCAACGATGTTTTCATATAAAATTATACACTGACGTTTCGTACAAAAATACTTTATCAAAGTGAGCAAAAACAACCATGACAGTCCCATCACGCGCCACTACAACGATATTCCCCATATTCCGTCTGATCTTAGAGTCACTGGCCTTCTCCAAAGCTCAGGTTCAGATCACTAGCGTTGGTTGAAGGAACAACATACTATATACCATTACGGCACCCTTGCTGGCCCTGATAGCATCGGACTTAATTTCTAATTTTCTGCATTCAAACTTTAATTTCCTTTTGGTCACGCCCTGCCCATTTGGTAGATCTTCATTCTCTCCATTATAGCAGTTTTTTGTATTAATTTCCTTTTTTTCTAATTTTCTTTTTTCCTTCATTTGGTAGATCTTCATTCTCTCCATTATAGCAGTTTTTTGTATTAATTTCCTTTTTTTCTAATTTTCTTTTTTCCTTCTTTCTTTCTCTCCTTCTTTCTTTCTTTCTCTCTTTCTTTCCTCCTTTCTTTCGTTTTTCTTTCATAGGCCTACTTTCATTATTCCTTTCCTTTTTAGTTCTTTTTCTTTTCTTTATTTCTTTCGTCTCTTTTCCTTCCTTTCTTTTTTCCTTTCTTTCATTCTTTCTTCGTTTATTTCTCTCCTTCTTTCTTTCTTTCTTCCTCTCTTTCTTTCTTTCTTTCTTTCTTTCTTTCTTTCTTTTTTCTTTCTTTCTTTCTTATTTTTTTTGTTTCTTTCATTCTTTCCTTTCCTTTTCTTTTTCCTTTCTTTGTTTCTTTCTTCTCATTTCTTTTTCCTTCCTTTCTTTCTTTCTTTCTTACTACATCTTCTCTGCTATAGGCCTATGGCCCTAGATTGCCGAGAAGGCATTGATCTAAACACCATGCATGTGAAATGTTCCAAAGGTTAATGAACGAGAATGAAAAGAACAGATTAACTTTATCATGTTTGTCTCCCTATGCATGAGTGCGTATATTTATGGCCTTTACAATATTTCCTTATGTTCTTGTTAGGTATGGGGTATTATTTTTTAAAAATAGTTATATTAAATGAAATCCTGGCACAAATAAATCGTCTTCATTCAATTGTGCTCTCTATATAAAGCAAGTAGAAATAGCTTGTACACTTTCAACATGGGAACACGTTTTGACGTATCTATAATTAGTAAAAAGATGTAGCTCAGCGGCCAGCCAACAAAAAGTAATTGTCTATAGTAGGCCCTATACGAGAAACAAGATTTTCTCTCTGAATTGGCCGTATTTTTACGTGTAAGAAGATCAATCGCATTATCGTGTTCACTCAAAATTTAGAAAATAAATGGGCACTTCTGGGTTGGGTATCTATAGATTCTATAGAATTTAAGTATGATATATTTTCGATGGAATATATATTTTCACTTGAAAAGTTAGTAGTTTTCAGAATTGCAATTTCTGAATATTATATAAAAAAGCACTAATAAGACTATAAATGTAAGAGTATGGGATCATTTTGAATGTTAATAAATGCGAAACGCCGGCGGTAGACACCTGCAATATCAGGGATTGCCGCGATTCTTGCAGTAGCTTTTATGAATAGAATACAATAGTGGATACAATAGCGGATACAATAGCGGAACAATAGAGCTCTCTTACGGGCAAATAAACCTCGTCGCGTTTTGCTAAATTTCACTTCTTCTTTTTCATGAACTAACCGTTATTTTTTTAAACTTGTGGCAAAACTTCGACCGAAGTTTTTAATAGCGTTTCTATTCATCGTTATGTATTCTTCTCCTGTGCATTATTTTCGCGAACAACCCTTAATAGCCCAAATTATATAAACCTGCACGCTACAATGCATTATCTAAAACCCGCACGCTAAACAATATATTTTAGATAATACGTGCACGCTCAAATACTAGAAATACTACCACAGAGTAATACCTTTGAGAGGACACTCTATTCACGTGGTTTTTTTCCAACGCAAAAAAATTACGAATTTTGATGGTTTGCAAGTAAAGAGTGTCCGCACTATCGACTGATTACGTAACTGTTATGAATAATTTATTAGTTTTTCAATGCAATCGCCTCGACCCATTAGTACGTATTATCTGTATTATCAAAGTACTGTGGAATAACAATCCGGTGAGTTCAATGAACTACGCCCTAATACCGATGGAGTTTCAATGGCGTCTTCTCTCCATACACAGATGAACAAATACAATAGAAGAAGGTCAGCACATAATGCAATCGCCTCGACCCATTAGTACATATTATCTGTATTATCAAAGTACTTGGAATAGCAATCCGGTGAGTTCAATGAACTACGCCTTAATACCGATGGAGTTTCAATGGCGTTTCTCTCTCCATACACAGATGAACAAATACAATAGAAGAAGGTCAACACATGTGACCTGCTTTAGTGACATGTTTATATGAGTTGTACAAAAAGCTCAATATCAAAAAGACTAGTATTCGTTTGTGCAGTATGGACTGCACATTGAAGATGCAAAATATAAGTCATTATAATTTAAACAAGAAATGGGATTTTGATATGCGGTAAAAACATGAAATAAAACGACTAATAAATTCTGCCATCATGGCGTCAGGTCAATGGTTCATTATATCCCGTATGTTTCTTTTAATTCATTAATATTCGAGACCAATTTTGCAACCCATTTATATATACACAGGCAGATCTGGATTTTTTTTGTATTTTGGTTTCTTTTTAAACAACAAATTCTGGTTTTCCAGTGCATGGGGCCGCCAGGGTGATACTAATTTAATGATTTTAAAAGGTATTTCTAGTATATTGGCTCTCCATACACAAATGAACAAACACAATGGAGGGGTCATTTTGACATGCTTCGGGAGAAGTGTCACCCCGTTGATACTACTTTAACATAACTATAAACTTATCTGTCGATATCTCTCTCTTTCTCTCTCTGAAAAAGTACGAATATACATTCTGTGGTGTTAAAATAATTATAGGTTATGGCATTTTTCATGCGCACGATGTAAATCATAGGTTACAAACTGTGTTCTATTTTGCAACTATCATTGCCATAAATTATGATTACTGAACTCAAATAATCAAACATCAAATGAGAATAATCGAGCTTCTATTAATTAAAAATGGCTAAAAATAGATGGACAATATACAAGATGACACCATTCCAAAATATTCAGCATTTTACAAATGAAATACATGTAGGCCTATATTTAAAATAACATAAACACGCCCGGGAAATACACACTAGCGCATAATATCATGATCATACTTTATAATACTGTACAAATTGTAAAATTCCACTGTCGTGTGTTTTAATATAAGTAGATTTTAAAGTTCAAATTATAGAACAATAAAGTCCAGTTGATATTGATATATACGTTTATTCTCTCATCTCCATTCACCGTCATTCTAGTGGGACGCCAAAATCGATCGTTTCCAGATAATAATTCCAGGTCAACTGGTTCATGCTCTCTGTGTTCGGAACCACGATAAAAATGATCACAACATAAAGTTAATTGGTTACAAACCATGCGTGAATAAGTTACTAAAGTTTGACGTAATAGGCCAGTAAATCTAGCATTTTCTAAGGAACTAATTGCAACAGAATTTTTTTCACCACAATGCATTTCCTTGAGGTCCCCAAAGTACCATACTAAAAGTCCCAAAATATCCAAGCATGGGAAAGGTGCCTAATTTGCATAAATCCAAAATGGCCGCCAAAATTTCAGAAAAATCTAGATTTTGATATATCTTCACTTCTATATGACCTATTACAATGGCTTAACTTTCTGGGAAGGGGGTTTTGGACACAACAAGTATCATGAGATAGGTTAAAAATTGATTACATAAACAGATCATCGTTATATTTTCAAAATGGCCTCCAAAATCTTTTTACACACGTTACACATCATTTTGAATGATAGAATAGCAATATTCTTCTTGGAACAAATTGAAACCTATTTTTTTTCACCACAGCACATTAACTTGAGGTCTCTTGACACCAGACTAAAAGTCCCAAAGTATCCAAGTATAGAAAAGATGCCTAATTTGCATAAATCCAAGATGGCTGCCTGCTAAAATTCAGAAAATGTTAACTTTGACATATATCTTCACTTCTAAATGACCTAACACAATGATTCAGGTTTTATGGGATAGGTTGGAAAATGATTACACAAATGGATCATGAACAGCTCCACAATATTCAAGTATTAATTGCAAAAGGTGCCTAATTTGCATAAATCCAAAATGGCTACCGTACCTGCCGAAATCAATAAAAAATTAAACTTTGAAATATCTATACTTCCTAATGACCATGATGACCAGTATGATGGTTTGATTTTCAAGAATGTATATGATTATGATATTTGTATTAGCCTGTAGAATGTAGAATTCTCCTGCATTTCTCAGAAAGCAGTGTGAGCAGAGTGGTGGGGAAAGAATAATGCCAAGAAGACTGATAGAATTTTCCAAAATGCAGTACATTAACATTTTTGACTTGTAAAGACAAAAGCCTACTTGTGCGATGTAAAGCATTTACATTACGAAATATTCATATTTCATGGCAGATATAATCTGAAAATCGTTTTCTGACCTGACATGTCTCCCAAGACATTCCTTGAATCCACAAACTACATTATAATAAAGTTCAGCTATTGTAATGAAACTATTAATGGGTGACGGTGTTGAATTTTGGAAATACCTACCTACCTACCAGTCAGCATTGTGCATTTCTGCACCTGCTGCCTTACGTATATAGGAAAAGTTTCCACGTGGCCCTTAGCAATTTCAGCTTCTTCCACAGACCACCTGGTGCCAAGTCCTAGGGCATCCAGGTCTTCTCTTTACATGGGCAATGATGGGTGTGATTCCAGGAGTAGAGCTTTCTGGGGCCGGATGCGACTCTCATCCATTCTGCGCAGATGGCCAAACCGCTGTAAGCATCACTTCTTATGATAGTAGTGAGCTTCTGTTGTTTCGTCACTGATGAACTTATGAAGTCGTTTGTGATGTGCTGGGTCCATTTAATGCGGAGAATTTTCCTTTGGCATCTCATATCAAATGCATCTAATCTAGACTCATCTCTTTCAGTGATGGTTCAGCATTCAGAAGTATATAGAAGGGTAGAGAGAACGCATGCACTATAGAATTTCATCTTGGTGTCTAACTTGATATACCGGTCCTTTCACACCTTCTCAAGTTCTTTAAAAGCACCAGATGCTTTGCCACTTCTATGATTGAGCTCCTTAGTATATGATCCATCAGCTCTAAAGTATGCTCCCAGATACTTTTAATGTGATCCATGACCTTGATGAGGCCTTCGTCTCTCATTGGAACTGAGCTCTAACGACCAAGTAATGGCTTCAGTTGTATCTGTCATCTTGGCATCAGAATCTTCTAGGAGGGCTATGTGGTATGTCAGCATAGTCTAGATCAACCAGTTTTACTTCTGGGTACCTCAAGCTTCGCCTAGGTAGAAGGGTTATACTTTTCTTGCTTTCTATACGAAGTCGATGGCAAGGCCAAGACGCAGTGCAGCTGGGGTGACCAAATATCACCCTGTCTATCTTACGCCAGTGACTAAACTGAAGAATTTGGAAAGGGAGCCCTCTGATTTAACCGCACATGTTGTGGCATGATAAGAGTTAATTATGATGTTGATGATCTTCCATAGAGATGGATGGTGAGTCAAAGGCAGCCTTAAAGTCGATGAAGTTAATTAAAGCTTGGTAGCCTGGCATGAGCGTCCCTAAAACCAGCTTGGTTTTCCCTCATTCTTACGTCAACGTCATCATTAACTCTTAGAAGTACGATTGTGGAGAAAACTTTGCCTGCAATGTCCAGTAGAGTGATACCACAGTTATTGCTACAGTGAGAAAGGTCTCCCTTCTTTGGTAATGGAAGGATTGTGCCTTGTCCCCATTCTCTTGGTGTTTTCTCGGATCGCCTTTATCAGTTTACAAATTATCAGCAACCATTCTTTGATGTTGTCACCACCATCCTTGAGAAGTAAGGGGGAGGATGTTATCAATGTCCGGTGCTTTGTTTCGTTTGAGCAGGCTAAGTGCCTTGTCAAGTTCTTCTCTGGTTGGTGGTTCCATATCAATTTTCAGTTCTTCGCAAGGATTGAACCTTGAGAAGTTTAATAACTCCCTAGGCTCTTCAGCGTTGAGCAGGTCTTCAACAGATTCAGCCCATCTCTGCAGTCGAGCAGCCTCATCCTGAAGTATTTCTCCTTTGGCATCTCGTATCTGCGAGGCCTTTCTGCTGGTTTTACCAATGAGAACATTCTTCAGCTGGTAGACTTTTCCCTCTCTCTCTCTCTCTCTCTCTCTCTCTCTCTCTCTCTCTCTCTCTCTCTCATGTTGTTTTTACTTGAGGCTACTTCCAAGTCATCAGCGATCTTGCTCATCCAGGTCTTTTTGTAATTCTTAAGCAATTCTTGTGTGCCTGTTGAGTTCACGGTAGTCAATATCCATTGCTGGTTTGACTACCTTTCTCTTGTCAATAAGCGCCTTTGTCTCGGTTGAGATCCAGTCTGCCTTCTTCATTCTGAATCCAAGGTGTTCTACTGATGCTCTATTTACAGTATCAGCAAATACATTCCACTCTTCATCAACATCAGTATTAGCATCTAATTCAGCCAATGCATGGAACCTTCCACCAATTTTAGAGCTTTTTAGCATTAAAGCGTGTCAAAACATCACTCTCTAGCAGTTTACTGGTGTCATATTTTACGTGGATGGTAGTAATTGTCAGGATATGGTAACTTCCAATATCAGCTCTTCTGTACACTCTAACGTCTTTTAAGGAGTTACGCCATTTCCGTTTGATTAAGGTATGGTCAATTTGGTTGACTGTCCTTCCATTGGGAGAATTCCAAGTTAACTTATGGATTTTCTTGTGTGGGAAGAGTAACGAGCCAACAATGAGGTTGTGTTCTTTGTGATTGTGTAATTTTGGTGGCCATCTCCCGGGGGCCATCTTGGGTACATTTATTGGATTTATGCAAATAGATCTTTCCTATACGTTTCTATACATATTTGAGAACTTTTAGAATGTTCAGGGAGCTCAAATACATTGTATTAAGCTGAAAGAAACTGTTGATTTGTTCCAAGTGTATAAGTTTGTACATAGTGATATGGTTGTGTAAATAGAGCTGTGGCTATTTTGCTAGTGATCATCCTCTATGGCCAGTTTATATCCTATTCCATAAGAATGGTTGTGTCCACAAACACATTCCTAGAAAGTTAAATCATTATAATAGTCCATTTAGCATGTTTAACATGTTTAGAAGTGAAGGTATGTCAAAATCTACATCTTCTGAATTTTGGCAGGCAGCCATATTGGATTTATGCAAATTAATCATCTTTTATAATACTTGGATACTTTGGTACTATTAGTATAGTATTCAAGGGTTCGCAAATGATTATTGTGGTGAAAAAAAAAACAATGTTGCAGTTGTTCCAAGCTATTTTACAATGCGAAATGATGTGTTCCTGTGTAAAATACAGATAATTTACATTTTGGCGGCCATTTTGAAAATATGCTAATGATGCTGCTGTGTAAACATTTTGTAACATATCCCATTAGACTCGATGTGTCCAAAAAAAACCTTTCTAGAATGTTAAATCATTGTAATAGGCCATCTAGAAGTGAAGGTATGTCAAAATTTAGATTTTTCTGAAATTTTAGCGGCCATTTTGGATTTATGCAAATTAGGCACCTTTCCCATACTTGGATATTTTGGGACTTTTAATATGGTACTTTGGGGACCTCAAGGAAATGCATTGCTGGTGAAAAAATTCTGTTGCAATTAGTTCCTTAGTTGGCCTCCAAAAGTGCTAGATTTACTGGCCTATAAGGCGCAATCGATACCATCGATAGCCAACTTATACAGTGATTGATTTTCTTGACCAGTTAAATGCTACCTGGTCAGTGCCCTGACGGTGTTTTTAAAATTTAAGATAATTTCTCTAATATTCAAACTAATATAATGAATGCAGCAATTAATATTGCCTATTGTTTTAATACACTAAAAGTATATGACGCATAATGTACTCATGCAAATGCATTCGTCAAGATAATCGCACTTGCCATGGAGTTATTGCATTTAGCTCTCAAGCCTATCGGCTCTCGAGCTAAATGCAATAACTCCACAACGCGTGCGATTATCTTGACGAATACATACACTCAGTTCATTATCCTTATCATAATACAGTTATTTATTTGATTCTGCATATTATGCAGCTGCCTTTGCTGTATTAAGGGTGTTCTTAACTGGAATTACCCAAACTTTTGGGATTCATAACTGCTTAATTGTTGGTCTAAAGTATATAAAAGCCATATTTAGAATGGCAAGGACTTGATAAATTCATTTGTGAGGTCATATTTGGGCAAAAAAAATGCAAGAAACCATTTTTTTTTGCCCGAATTATCTTGAGTCAATTTTTTTTATTAACTTGTAAAAACTAGATAAAAATATCTAGGACCTTTTTTTTTTTAATTTGACCAAACTTTGAGACATTTGCACCAAAAATGGTTTTAAAATGCTATATTTTGCCCCCAAATCATAAGAAAAGCCTGATTTTCGCCCAAATTTCGTAAAATTTGAGTGAAGTTGATGATCAAAATTTAAAAAAAAATTAAAAACGGGTCCTGAATTTTTTATCTACTATTTAAAAATTAATAGAATTTTTTTAACCCCAGAATTTTGTTTGTTTACATGTGGTCCGTAAAAAATGTGGGCTACAAAATCTGTTTGGTTTTGGGGGATTTTCTCTAAAATGAGCATTTTTGCCCAAATTTGACCTCACAGGTGAATTCATCAATTCTTCGCCATTCTAAATATGTATACTTCGATAAACTTTAGACCAATAACCAATAATTTAGCAGTTATGAGGCCCAAAAGTTTACATAATTCCACGGTTAAGACCACCCTTACGGACTGTTTTCTTATCATTAATTAACTATTCTTAATTATTGACAATGAATTAAGATATTACAAAGAATGGTAAACCTTACCAGTTTGGACCAGGTCTGAATTGAAAACACTTGTTCACGAGTATTCTTTAAAGAGAAATGAAAAAATGAAATTAGCAAAGACGACACATAAAATTTGCCTAAAATATAACGATCAAGACTTTATGATTGCACCATGACACAATCAGTTTATATTACAATGTTGATGAAATTAAACACAAAGAATTAAACCAATGTAGAAATATATTGTCGTACTTGACATTTTAAGAAAATGAAATAATACAGGATGTCCCCCGGGGGTGTCCCCCCAAAAAGAGGCCCTCATTGCGCCCTCTTTTTCTCCTATTTCAGAAAAGTATATGTTGGTATGTAAAGAAGCCTTTACCCGTTAGCTTTAATAAACCGAAACAATTATTTCAATCGGCTCATAACTTTTGAAGATATGCCCTTTTAAAGAAATGTATTCGTTTTACACTCTGTCCACGGAGGAGGTTTGGCTACTTCAAAGATTGAAAAGGGCATATACCATGCATGAATATAAAACAATCCTCGATGATAACTTTACAAAATAACAACTTTATTTCAGGGAATGGGCTTTACCGGTGGGCTTATGGGTTATGGATTTTGTTAAGTGTCATTAATTTGGGCGAAATTGATATTGTTTTTACATTCTGTAAAAGTACTTACCATGGATTGTTTTGATGGCGCCCTACACGGCAGCTGGCGAGAGAAAATAGCTCTCCAAAAACCTGCTTCTTTTATGATCTTTTGCTTCGAATTTTGTCATAATTTTTACACTGGAACATTTCGTAAGTACTCAAGTAACTTTTGGTTCATCAATTTTGCTAGTGGAACATTTGTGATCTACGTTTTGAACATTTTTTTGGATCTCCATACGAGTTCTACTGACTGCATTGCGTTGCCATTTAATCAAAGCACATTATATTTTTCGTCTCTGGATCGATTTTTGATCGATTACCTTGTGTTCAATTTGCCTCTCATCTGTATAGAACTTTTGCGAAGTTGATCACCGGTCAATGACTTGTTTATATTGTATCACAATGCGTCCATTTACGTACAGTAGGAAAGTGCTGTTCAACATTGGAAAGCATATCAAAAATAATAAGAACTTGTATCGTTTGAATGATGAAACATTTTTGAAACTGAAAGAATTTAACATTACTGCGAAGCGACGCGGCTGTCGTGCAGGTGTTAACAAGTCCCGCAATATCGAAACATCTCATATTAACAGAAAAACACATCAAAAAGCTAGAACTGTCAAATTGCTCAATTTACAGGGTGTTCCAAAACAAAACCCGTGTTCGCCGTCTACTAAATATGCCGTTTGGAATGCTCGGTCCATGAAAGCTCCTGCTAAGGCTCCATCAATTATTGACTTTGTTATATCTAACAAGCTCGATATCCTTGCAATAGTTGAGAGCTGGCTAAAACCTGATCATGCTAAAACTAACCGTCTGTTATCAGACCTGGAAAACGCTCTTCCGGATCATGAATTCCACCATATTCCACGGTTGACCAGAGGTGGAGGCGGCGTTGGCGTTTTGCTTCGGAAAGGCTTCAAGATCATTGTCAATACACCACCTAGTTTCGAATCATTCGAGCATATCGATTTGACTGTTTCCTCAAACTCTTCGGCTGTTCGCCTGTTGACCATCTACAGACCACCACCATCTAAAGTGAATAAACTGAGTTCTGGTTTGTTCTTCACTGAGTTTTCCACGCTTGTAGAATCTGTGTCTACTATAACTACTCCCGTTGTGATCGGTGGTGACTTTAACGTGCATATGGATGTTCACGATGATCGCGATGCAATCACTATGAGAGATCTTCTTGAGTCCAGTTCTCTTGAGCAGCATGTCCTGGTCCCAACTCATAAGAATGGTCATTTGCTCGATCTTCTCATCACAAAGACTTCTGATTCAATCGCTTCTGACATCAAGGTGGACGCGAGTTTGCCTTCTGATCACGCCGCAGTGAAATGTCTTCTGAATATGTCACGACCACCTGCCACCAAACGGACTGTGACATTCCGTAAGCTGCGCGAAATCCAACTTGAAGATTTCAAACAGGATATTGTTACTTCGACTGTGGTTACCGATCCCAAGGACGAAATTGATTCGCTTTGTACACAATTTGACACCGTTATGTCTGGACTCCTAGAACGCCATGCTCCGGAGCAAACTAAGTGCATCACTTTAAGACCTCATGCGCCATGGTACTCCGACGAGCTCCGTGCTGCTAAGAGTGAAAAGCGTCGGTGTGAGCGTCAATATGTAAAATCTGGCCTGACAGTTCATAAGCAGATTTTTCGTGATGCATGTAATAACTACAAAGATCTCTTGGATACGGCTAAGACTAACTATCATAAGTCTAAGCTCTCCAACCTTGATAGTCGCCAGCTCTTCCGCGAAGTAGACAAACTTTGCTCGTCCAACACTTCTAAGAAACTTCCTTCTCATGATAACGAAGAGCAACTCGCTAACGACTTCGCCGACTTCTTTCGTGATAAAATTGAGCGTGTAAAAGACAAGCTAGATAACATCTCGCGTACGGACTCCACTCCTGAAACACCTCTGCATCAATCGACCTTGTGCGAATTTGCTAGGGTATCTGAGGAACAGGTGCGAACTATCGGGATGAAAGCTCCATCGTCGTCTTGCCAATCAGACTGTATTCCGACCTGGCTGTTAAAGGCGTGTCTTCCTGAGCTTCTGCCGTGTATCACTAAGATCGTCAATCTGTCGCTGCAATCGGGAACGTTTCCATCTTCCTATAAAATTGCGCGTGTGACACCATTAATAAAGAAGGTTGGCAAAGATCCGGAAGATCTCAGCAATTATAGGCCAATATCCAACCTGAAATTTCTCTCTAAGGTGGTTGAGCGTGCAGTAGTGACACAGGTGCAAGACTTTATGCAGGAAAACGGTCTCTATGGGAAGTTGCAATCCGCGTATAGGAAGTGCCATTCTACAGAAACTGCTTTACTCCGTGTGCACAACGACATTCTTCGTGCACTGGACTGTCATAGAAACGTTGTGCTTGTTCTGCTTGATCTCTCGGCCGCCTTCGACACTGTTGACCATCACATCCTTCTGAGGCGGCTGAGGGATCGTTATGGCATCCGCGATAGTGTGCTACAGTGGTTTGAAAGCTACCTATCTGATCGCAAGCAATATGTTGCTGTAGGTGATAGTTCCTCTGCCAATCACGTCCTTCACTGTGGTGTTCCTCAGGGGTCAGTGAGCGGCCCTTTTGACTTCACCATATATTCTGCTCCGTTAGAGGATGTTATCGCCGGTGATGATAATGTTGACGCGATGTTCTACGCTGATGACAGTCAGATGTATGTTGACTTTACACTGGAAGAAATGCCTGGCCAGTTGAGTAGGCTAGAAAATTGCGCTCGCAATGTAAAATCCTGGACAACGTGCAATAATCTTCTGTTGAATGACACCAAAACAGAAATTGTTCATATGTCGTCACGCTTTGTGAAAGATACGCCATCGATTTCATCTCTTACCATAGGCCAGTCAGAAGTTAGCATCGTCAAGGAAGCCAGAAATCTTGGTGTCGCAATGGACAATCACATGACTCTTACAACTCACGTTAAAAATGTATGCCGCTCTGCTTGCCATGCCATCCACAAGATTGGCCTGATTCGGAAGTATATTGACAGATCAACAGCCGAACGCCTTGTTCATGCCTTTGTGACCTCGCGTCTGGATGCCAACAACAGCCTTCTTTATGGACTTCCTGCTACAACTCTCGCAAAACTTCAACGTGTTCAAAACTGTGCTATCCGCCTTGTTACCTGTGCCAAGAAAGACTGCAACATCACCTCTCTTCGCCGTGAGCTTCACTGGCTTCCAATCAAGGATCGTATCGTCTTCAAACTTCTTCTCCTCACATATAAGTCTCTTCATGGTATGGCACCATCTTACATCTCTGATCTCATCAAAGTTCATGTTCCCCAACGCACTCTTCGGTCTAACTCAAAACTTCTTCTTAATGTGCCGCCCAGTCGCGAGGTTTCGACGGCCTACTATGGTGAAAGGGCATTCTCCGTCGCCGCGCCAACTTTGTGGAACAAGCTGCCTGCACGCATCCAGAAAGCGGGCAGTCTCACCATCTTCAAGAGACTTTTAAAGACTTATTTGTTTGACAATCCGTTGTAAATATTTTTGCTGCTTTTGTGTATAATTTTCTGGTTTTGAATTGGTAGTTTTTAAGATGTACTTTTAAGGTTGTAATTTTAAGTTTTATCTTTTGTAAAGCGCCCAGAGGCCTTTTGGTGTTGGGCGCTATATACGTGCGTTGTTGTTGTTGTTGTTATGGTTAGTAGATCACGAAATTTCAATCGCAAGATGACTTTTGTTGCTGTAGAGCTGTTGTGCACAGGACGAAATTCGTTGCTGTAATCAGCAAACAGTTGCTGATGTAGTCTTTTGACACCAACCGTTTGGTTTTGATAGGCATATGCTACAACCAAACAAAATGTGTCAAACATGTGGTGTCAAAAATATTTACATGAAAAAGCTCCTGTATGCACTGTATGCGAACCTCAAAACTCAGGAGAATAAAAACACAGATTATAAGTGCAATGGGAGCAAAAATAGTATGATACTAATAATAATGATGATGGTGATGATTATAATATGACGATAATAATGATAATAATCATAGTAACTATGATTTGATAAAACGATGCCATATTACATATGGTAGTGTCAGACGAAAAACCTGTCATTTAAATTAGAACCTTTTATGTAAAATACCTACCATTGTAAAACAACAGAAGAATTACTGTAAGTAGTTGGAGATAGCCTCCTTCAAACTCCATAGTCCCAAATGGTAATATTATTTCAAACCATCACATTCACATATGCATGCAGTTATCATAATTTTAATTGATTGTAAGTGTGTGTCATAGCAATTGTGTTCTGAAATTCTGAATGAATTGTTTCTTTATCATTTTGGGAAAAAGGCGAGCCAGTCAATAATATTAAAAAATAATTGCTCACGTATGAATGATAAATTTTGTTAACTTGAAAGCTGTTATTAATGTTTCCACATTAGATAGCACGTCACTAGCTATAGGGATCTTTCCAGAATCCCGGGGGGCACTCCCTATCTGAAATAGCAGGGATGTGCCTCAGCCATGTTAAAAGTAGGGGGCATTCAGGTCAAATGTACAATTACAAAAATATGGGGTCATTCAGTACACAACCTGAAAAAAATGGGGTCATTCGGTATGAAACTTTGAAAAAGGATGGTCATTGGGGTAACAAAAAGTAAAATGGGAGTCATTGAGTACAGAATTGCCAAAAGAGTATCATTAAGTACACATAAATAAGTGCCAAACTGCGTAAAAACAACTTATGTGACTTGGCCACCTTGGAAATGTGAAAAATCTCATTATTTCTGGAGGAGAACACAAATACCACCTAAATTTGGGAATTAAAAGGGGGGTCATTGGGTATACCAGCAAATAGAAAAAGGGGGTCGTTGAGTACATGAATTTTTTTAAAGGGGGTCATTGGGTAATAGGTAGGACCATAACACAAAAAGGGGGTCATTGGGTACAAGCCGGTTTGAAAAAGGGGTCTATCCTGAGGCACATGATGCATATCTGTCATGGAAGTGCCCCCCCGTCCAGAATAACAAAAGGAAGCCGTTGACAATGGCAACCAAGATTACTAGAAAGTATAAATAATTTATTACTCTAAATGGAAGCAATAAAAAACTGATGCATCAAACATTAAATGAGCTTTATATCATCAATGTATTTCTTAGTCATTATTCATAATATATTCATAACTAGGAAAACACTAACTGTATTTGAAGCAATATAAATCTAGTCAAGCATACGCATTCAATTCTGGCGATTCACAATACGATGCGGCGCCAGGCGCCAGTGGTTGCTCTTGCCAGTCCATGACCTTCAGAGTCGACATCGCCATTCTAGCCACCATTGAATTTTCATGTGAGAGTGATAATAATAATGTTGAAAAAAGGTCCACAAAGGATTCTGTGTATCTATAGAAAATGGTTCTACTACATATATTTAATTGTAAATTACTGTTTTGCTGCGCATTCGCCTGTAACATCGTTATACATTTAAACACACAATGACATATCCTGTGTTGTATTCTTAATTTATGCGGGCTTTGGATGACAACATTTTCCAATATGCACTACGTATTTTGACCTCTCCTCAAGCAAATGCTGGAGACGCATCGTATTGTAAATTGACCAAATTAAATGAATCTTCCCCCGTATCATGCCTTTCTTTGTCATAATTCATATTGTTATGCAGGGTGATTCAAAATGAAGTATACTCATGTCTGTTGCGCTTTTGTAGGAAATCTAGAAGAAATACGCTGTAAATGAAACTATCATCGAAAAGAGCAGATTCTGAACGTCTAGAATAAAAAAGAATTGTTGTATTTGCTTTCACCAACCCCGAATTATACTTATTTGAATTAAAAGTAACCATTTTTTATAGCTGCACACAGCTACCATGCACGTAGTGTACCCGGGTAGTGTATTGATTGGTGTGATGCTATTTCAAAAGCAAAATCCACGACGGTGCTGCTGTTTTTAGGGATACTTCTTCGTATAACCACGATAACTCTTATAACCAGTGGAGTAGCCAGGATTTTGGAACCGAGGGGGCACAACTTGTAAATGTACCAACGGAAATATTTTTTGCCGACGGAAGTTGAGATTTGTTGACCCAATTTTTTTGCATGGTTTGAAAAAGTGAAGAGCAAAAAAGAAAAAGGATATTAGGCGGTACCAACATAAAAACACAGAATTTTTATGTAAAATTCAATTTCGTTCACCATTTTTTTTTAAATTCTCCCCTTTTTTCTTTCACCGTGGGTATAAAATAGTCTATTGTTAACCAAATGTTTTTTCACCAACGCCTTCAGTCTACCGACGGTCTTACATGAACCGACGGTCATGACGAGCAGGGGCACCAGCCCCTGCCCCTGCCCCCACCACCACCACCACCACCACTGGCTACGCCACTGCTTATAACTCGTGTAATTGACAGTCTTCCGGGTGGTCCGACTGAAATTGCTTGGGAAATGTTGCTTCTCTGATCTTTGGGTGTATTTGCAAAGCATGCCGAACGATAGCTAACACATCCCACTAAAAACCTTTTTTTTTTAAATTCCGTCAACAGATGACGCAATTCAATGTTTATAGCAAGGCAAATGTGGTAAATCTATTGAAAACGACATATTCACGTACAAATTTTGACAAAGATGTAGGTTGTAAAAGTCAAAACCCTGAGTGATCCTTACAATATTTTTCAAATTTTATGTCATTAAGGGCTGGGGTATGAACGTTTGGACAGTATTTATTTTGGGACATCAGAGCACATCAGACATATCGAATTGCATTCTGAATACGAAGAATGTCATTCTGATATCAAATATTTTTGAAATTCGCAATTTAATACACATTTTATGGCAAATCATTAAAATTGATATTTTTGATATTTAACAGTACTTGAAGTAAACTTTATAAATCTGATGATTTATACTTAAAGTGTATGTAGGTGGGATGAAAAGCCGACGATCAATTGAAAATTTTGACCTTTCGTATTGAAGATATGGATTTTTTTCCCAAAACACCAAAAAAATTAGGTCTTTTTGGGAAAAAAATCCATATCTTCAATATGAAAGGTCAAAATTTTCAATTGACCGTCGGCTTTTCCTCCTGCTACATACACTTTAAAAATATATCATTAGATTTACATAATTTACTTCGAGGACTGTTATATATCAAAATTTGAAAAATATCAAATTTTTATAATTTGTCATAAAATTTGTATTATATTGTGATTTTCAAAAATGAAAATTATTTGATATCAGAAAGACATGCTTCGTATTCAGAATGCAATTCGATAGGTCCGAGGTGCTCTCATGTCCCACAAAAAATACTGTCGAAACGCAATAAACGCTCATTTTAGATCCCTTAAATGAAAGAGCACATTTATATTGTGCATATACCAGAATCATTTCAATGGGCAATGGCCAATTCTCTTTGCGCTTAGAAATTGATATGTTGAGGCTCGTCTTTAGGCCATAATGTAGCCCGCTAGGCATTATTGATCTAAACCTGCAACACAACTTTATTTTGCATTTGCATTTGAATATTGCGCTATACCAGTCAACACACTACCATGACTACATGCTTGTAAAAAGAAACCGTGTGCAGCTAATTGGTGGTTTTTATTCAAATGAGTATAACTTGGGTTTGCAGCAAACAAATACAACAATTCTTTTTTTAATTTAGACGTTCAGAATCTGCTCTTTTTAATGACATTTCATTTACATTGGATTCTTACTAGATTTTGTACACAAGCACCACAAACATGAATTTACTTCATTTTGAATCATCCTGTATGTATCATACTATACACAAGTAATCAAAATCTTATTTGTATATTATACCCAAGAGCTACTTTTCTATAGGTTTACTTTCATTACGTTTTATTACCTGGAGAGATTTTATCATGTCTCACCTCATTTTTCAACCAAATCGACGGTAATAACTCTTGTAGGGAGGGATCAACATTTAACCACAATTCGCCTCAGGCAAAACGAATAATTCTCAAATGCTATCAGTATACCAACTCAGGGCACTGTAGCTTTATTATTTATGTACTGAGGAACGGCTGGCTCTTTGTTTTTATTATTTGGGCCTCTGGGCCAAAATGCACATTCACATTCTATATAGGTTAGGGCCCATGCGTATACCACATATTAGCCCTAGCGCCCTGGTGACAAGGCTAAGGCTGCTTGTGCTATGGTGAGTCACTGATAGCAAATATAATTATGGTGTCCTATAATCATGATAATCATGCTTAATTTTACCTTTTATGTTGTACTTGTGATAATGTTTTTTATTTTATTGTTTTTGTCCACAGATAATAAACCTTGTAAAGAACACATTAAGGTAAGATATAATGACTACCCCTGATCCCAGAAAAATACAGCACTGTTTTGTTGGAATTAAAAACATTGTCTTGTTTTACTGAAACATAGAAAAATGTTAATCTTTTAGTTAGTTCTATCTGGCAATAAAAGTCAAATTTTAATACTTTTTGCAATTCGAGGGGAAATACCCCAAAAGCATGTCATTTTGCATGTTTTCTTACAAAATTCTAAGACTTGGCACAAGTCTAGGCAATCAAAATATTGATAGGTTAATCTTTTGTGTTATTTTTGATAATTGGTTGTGAAAAGATTAGAAAATGTGTTTTCCAAAAATCAAAATGCATAACTTGAAACAAGTCTTTGGCTTGATTGTCACAGCATTCAAAAAACGCCCCAAAACGCATGTCTTTCGCCTGTATTTCCCAATATTAAAATTTGACTTTCATGGCCAGTTAGAACTAACTAAAGGATTCGGCTATGTTTTGTTTAGCAAACAGGATAAAAAAAAATTGTAACCAAAAATTAGTGCTTTAATTTTTTTCTACGGCATTTTCTAAAATCAATTTGGTTTTTAAAAAAAAGTCTAGAAAACTACACTATTTGTCTATTGTCCAAATATGTCCAGACATCCAATTTAGGCCAATAATTATAGATACAGTGTCTGACCGCAAAAAGGAAAATCCACAGGGCGTGCGCTGGTATAACTACCCCTTGGTAACATTTGGGTAACTACCAGTTTTCTTCAAGATCACGTTTTACTGCGTCATATTCTTCCTCACTTCCTATAACAACCTCAAGTGTTATATACACAGTACATACAATCATAAACAAGCTGAAAGTATTGAACAACAGACGGTCAACAATGATAGAAACACGCCGCCATTGCATTTGTTCAAATGTTTGCGCGTTCCTATTGGCCAAATCCAGCTTCATGTCTAATTTGTCTAATCGCTCTATCAAGGTCGAGGTGATGTTATTATCAGTAACAACAGATAATACTTGGTTTGCCCGAAGTTCTTCAACACCATTTTCGATCGATACCCTCGAATTTGGATTCTCAATCAGAAACGTTTTAGTTCCGTCCGAGTTTTCTTCAATTGTATCTGGCGATAGGCATAACACACGGGGTAAGAAGTGAAGAAATACACATTTCACCCATCGAGGAACAGGCTGGGATAAAGCACTCACATGCATGACGATGCCAGTTGCTATCACCGAGACACACACCATGACTATCATACACAAGAAATAGGTTCCTACAAAATAATTAATAGAAATGTGTCACGCTTTAATAGGACAACCACTTAAGAATTTTACATCCCTGGCCAATTTTGTGCCTATTTTGCATTTTTCTCAAAAATTATAGCGCATTGGTGACAAGTAAGATATGTATATTATAGGGCAAGGACTACAACTACTGTACTGAAATTTCAGCAACTCGAGGCAAGTAATTATTGATTTATTGATCAAATAATGGTTCTCCACATCTGTTGTCTGTGCTGAAATAAAATTTCCAGTGCAGTAGTTGTAGTCCTTGCCCCTATAATATACATATCTTACTTGTCACCAATGCTCTTTAATTTTTGAGAAAAATGCAAAAATAGGCACAAAATTGGACAGGGGTGTAGTACCCCCTTTTAACAGGTATGTCCATTATACCTGGGCTGGGCTTGAAGTGCCTGGTGTCAACTACAAGTGGTAAATGAAGCGAGCAAGTTGGATCAGACAGGCTACTTCCCAGCAAACACAACGTTTTGGACATCATTCGCAATTTGTTGGAAAAGGTTGCCAGAAAGCGTTTAAATGTCGGGTTATATGAAGGACATGTAAATGGTATAAAATGTTTTCATAACATTCAAACACATTTTGTTAATAACCAACTGCAAATATTCTAACATAATGTTATTAAAGTATTGACAAAATATTTGGCAAAAAATGATTGGAAAAAATATTTTACAATCACATTTCAAAAAATATATATTGTTTTCATACACGATGTTTTAAAACATTTTCTTGACCTTTATACAACCCGACATTTAATGTTATTAAAACGTTTTTATCTAAACCAAAACCCAAAATATAACCTGTTTAAAACGTGTTAAAAACGTTTTTTATTTGCTGGGTTGATATCGGATATTATAATATCCGATCAAGTTGTAAATTTAGTACGTTAAATTCTAAACATCATGTTTCTTAAACTTTTAAATGTTTTGGGTTGTATTTGAGGTACGGTTATAAGCAGCAAATCATCTAAGAACAATTGGACCTTTACCGTTCTGAGTTTTACTTGAAAGATACAATATTTGCTCATTTCAATGGCTTGAGACTGAATATACAAAATATTCACCATAAGAAGTTGGCACTTACAATGTGCTTTATACGAAAATTGTATAATTAATTTTATACTGCCCCGTTAACATATCATACATACCAATGAGAGGAGGATCATCTGAGGTTGGCGGTATGTTCACAGCAATAATTTGTTGGAACAGTATCAAAGCCAATAAATTGGTGACAGAGTATGTCAGCTTCTCTCCGCAATCAGGAGGCAGATAAAATACCACCAGCGATAACAATGATAGCGAGAAACACGGTAATATCATGTAGTATATGTAGAAGGCAGGGTGGCGTTTGAATACCAGGACGTAATGTACTTCAGGGAACGGTTCTGGGCAACATAAGTATTTAGTTACCACTCGTTTGGTACGCACTGCTACCATGTCCCAGACTCCATTGGATAAGAACCTGTAGACGTAGTACATACAAGGGTCATTCAATAAGTTCTATCTAAGCCCTTATAACTTTGGTTCTGTAAGTGGTAGCTTCTTCAAACTTTGCATGATTATACATTGGAAATGGAAGCAAATGTACATGTATATTGATACCTTTTTCATATATTTGTATGTGACCTCAGAACCAGAATAAGATTTCATACAAAGGAAACCTTAAGTACCTTGAGGTATTATTATTCTCAGGCTCACAAGGTCCATCAAAGCTAATCACCATTTATCTCCCATTAATTCCCGGGCATTTATTCCCCGATTTAATCCGGCCACAAAAGTCATTTGAATTTCACAAACTTTGATAGGCCGGTACAAGGGATAAACAACAAGCTCACAACAGTAGTAGGGAAGTATCTTTTTGTTTGCATCTGAAAGAGTGTATTTTGACGTTGCATAGGGCCACATAAAGCCTAATTAAAAACGGTAGCAACATAATTAGATATTTGCATTTCGTCTTGACTGGGGGCAGAATTGGTTGCCCATTCAGCTCAGATCCACGTGCTGTATAGAATATAAAATCACAAGTCTAAAATGCAATGCACCATACTGAGACACTGTACAACTTTCTTTATCTGCGTCAATAATAGAATATTGGTTTAAATGGCATTGAATACATCTCTACATCTGAGTTTGTACTTCATCACTGAGCGATCTAGCGATCGGTTTTTAGCCAATCAGATAGGACTCCTTTTCTTGCGTTCGGTGAAATACAATCGCTCGTCGCTCACCAACGGAGTATTACGACGTGATTCAGTGCAAGGTAAAAAATATTTATTTACAGGTCGTCGACACTGTGTGCTATACTTACGGGATAAAAGTACTTTACTTACACACCGAACTTGCTAATGATTCTAATATTCACATGTTAGTGTGGTGCACTAAAAGGTATTCCTTTTAAATATGTTTATTCAAAGTTCAAACATGTTAAAACTGATGATGTATTCAAATTATTTTCTGGTCTCAAACTTACCCCATTGTAGTAGCATCCAAGCTATGTTCAGGGTACAGATCAATTTCAAAACCGTCATGATTCCACGAACAAAATGGAAGTATGCAAACCTGGACGTCAAACGGAAACCATCTAACATGGATTTTACAAGTTGAAGTGTAAATCGCTAGGGCATGCCAGATTATTGTACCATCTGGATAGATATTAGCGACAGTATCAGCTTTGTAGGCAACATCGATGTCAGCACTGAATAATAATAAATAGCAAAAAAGCAAACGAAAACAGTACCAACTGACCAGCAGGGAAACTTTGAATGGATCTTAAAAGATGCAAGTAGTGCACATAACCAAGGAAAATAAATGTTAAAAACTGTTTAATATGTACAACAACATCCAAAATTTAGGGTTAAAAAGACAAAACAACCGACGTTTCGGGAGTATAAAAACATCCCTTTTACAAGGTAAAAACAAGTAGCACAAGTAACTAGTACTGCAAGATATTAAAAACTTGAATCTTTTGCAGTTTAATCTTTTTGGCGCAGTATATAATTAGGAAGGAGGTCGACAATTGAGACACAGAATTAAGCTGATTATGTCAAAAAAGAGAAAATGAAACAATTACAGTAAAACTTTCAATTGAATGAACATAGGTTTCAACAACTGTATGCGATCCAACCGCGATCATTAATCGCGTATTTCAAACTTCAACGCGAACACATGACCTTGGGTACAGTTATTTAAATACCAATCACATGGTTGGATTCACTTTTGCCTTACGCACGCAGTCACACACGCGCATTGTACGCAAAAATTCTACTCTAACTACCAATATAGAGATGCGAAAAATTTCAGAAAGGAAAGTGAGTGGAAGGCTCCTTGAAATAAAAGAAATTAAAATAAAATTCAATGGGAAAAAAGGAAAAAGAAAAGTATTGGCAAAACCCAGATAAAATTATATTACATACCTATCATACAACGTTATGTCTGGCACCCATATCTTTGAAACAGGAACAGTGTGTCTTTTTATACCATCGTAATCCTTAGGATTCCATGTAAGGAACTCGTCAGTCCATGTCTAGGAAGAAGAAGAGTTAAGAACAATAACAAGAACAAAAAAGGATAAGGTTCTGTACATCCGTGTTGGATCTATCTTCTACAATCTGCATCTTTAACGTTACAATAAATCGCACTTACTGCGCAATACTTTTTTCAACGCATTATCCTACATGATCTAACAGCGTGTCCCTTACATCCAGCAACTTATTGGCCCTTGGATAGATTTTAAAGGTTTATTGCATTTTGTGAATTTTGCCATTTTATATTTCAGTTTCATGTCTTTTATACTTACGTAAATATGTTTTTTTTTCATCAAATCAGATTTAGATATATGCTTTTCATGATAAACCATTAAAATGATAGAGAGATTGTGAAATGCAGTTTGAAACTATACTTAAACTTCTACATCAGCTTCATATTATATTCATAAGATACATTGAGGTGGTTCCAAGTTGAGAGATAGTACAGTGTAAAGTAGTATAAAATAGTACAATCAAATGAAGTCTTGTAGAAAAGTCAGAGTAAATGTGGCTATCTCATTGATAAAAGTGGGACATATTAAAATTTAGATTACGGTAAATAATTAGATAAATGTGGTGGCAATTTGTTTTTATCATGACAAATTGTTGTATAATAAATAAATAATAAATAAATTTCGGAATTTATATAGCGCTTTTCCCAGAGGATTCAAAGCGCTGTAATTTCGCTGCGTGGTGAATCATCACAATCAGATCGCATCAACTAGGCTAGTTGCAGCCGAACCCGGCGCAAACCTATCCGCACTTAGATTGTAACATCCACCCATTTTCTGCAGCTCCCCAAATTCCATTGGGTGAAGGAAGTTTTTGATAACGAAACAACTAATCACCGATTTTGAAAGCAGGAGGAAACCGGAGATCCCGGAGAAAACCTGCGAGAGCGATGGATCGGGATAAACCAAGTGCACATGAGTCCTTGGGCCGCGCCGGGGCTTGAACCCGGGACCTCAGTGGTGCAAAGCGAGGGAATTACCACTGCGCTAACTCGCCCTAATAAGCGTAAATTAACCGGGTAATGTAAAGAGATTGGTAGTGCAGGCACTTGAAAGGATCCGTTATGTGTGGTGAATTTGCACTAAATAATAAATATTATGGGATAGGTGGAGAGTGAGAATAAAATCAAGTTATGTGAATAAAAGACAATCCTGGTATTTTTCTATAACAGGAATGCAGAGAAACAATGCCAAGCATAGTTTATAGTATAGTTGTGTTATGTAGGGACTGGAATAATACTAATTTATAGTTAAAGTATTTAATTTAATTACATAACCACATTATGGAAATTATATGCAAACAGCATATAAACAAAGCATCATATTCTCTTTTTAGACGCATCAGTGGCTCTGAAAAGCGCCATTGAATTTTTTTCAAAGGATAAGTTTACAGGTTCAATAGGTTGCTATCTCCCCTGGATTGTCGGGACGTCTTACAGGAGTTGAAGGATGCTCCATCTTACTGACGAAACAAAGGAAAAGTAGTTCTGGCCTACTTTGTTGAGAAGGATCGGTGATACTTTCTTTGAAATTTTAATATGGCTCTTTTCTTCCATTATTCTATTATATATTATGCTTGGAAGGTGTTTCTTGTGCAGTTTCAGTTTTCTTGCAGAACATGAGAGAATGGTGTGGAACCTGGAAGAAGTGGAAGACTGGGTGCAGCTGTCATCCATTTTAATTTAAAATTAAGATGTTTAGCAGAAGTAATCAAGCTTTTTATATTTCATATTTAATTTTGTAACTGCTTGCGTCATAAGATGTTCTCTAAAGTGGGATTAATTTCCGATAATATAAGGCAAAACATAGGTTTGTTATACTTGCTTTCCACTAAAGATGGGGTTTAAAATTCCTGGACTCCTAGAACTGAACTTAATTTCAGAAAATAAAGCAAAATTTATGGGTTCATTTATCATGTTTATGGGTTTTTTCTGCTTCTCCATCTCGAAAGGATTACTTCAAATGCGTAGGTTGAATACCTCAGAGAATGTATCAGGCACAGGCCAGCTAATATATGATTTAACGATATTATATGGTGCCTATTATTTGTTTGGACAACAATATTTACTGAATGGGTATTTGGGGGGCAATGGGCAAGCTAAATTGACTGGGTGGGTAAAATAATGTACCTAGTTAACCTGTTATTTACCACCCTGCTTCCCCTTTCAAAAAACCTGGATCCTCCATTTTCTATTCTCTATTTTTAGGGTGGGGGCCCGTGTCCGCGCCTGCTCTTAGGTATCCGTTTCTATATATATATATATATGCATCTGCCCCAATCAAATGTGGTTTTCAAGAAAACGGAAAATGGACTCTACATCTTAACTGCATATTTTAAGCACGGATTTGCAATAGTCACTGAACGGATTTTTAATCTCACTGCACGAACATGTCTGGAGGCACGTAAAATAGCGTCTGTGCATTTTTTCTCTGCCCCCTACAAATGGTCCAGGCACGCCAATGAATTGAACTCCTTAATATTGGGCCCCGAGCTATTTTGCTGACATGGCCCTTTTCCTTGAATCCTCCACTGGTAATTATACTGATATTTATCAATTCTATGTACATCCATGCATTTCATGTTACAGGAAAGTAACCTCAGACTTGTATTGGTAACAAGTCATTTTTGTCAAGTCCAAGTCCGAGTCATTTTTTCTAAGTCGCAAGTAAGTCTGGAGGGTGACTGGAAGATGGTTTGAACTAATGTACAAGCACTGCATAGCTCAAGAGCGACAAGAGAAACATTGCAGAGAAGCTAACTAGGATAACAATGAATAGCCTGATAGTTAATCCTGTAGACGTTGAAGTTTGTACTTTAGAACTGCATTTCGCAAAGTCTCAAGTTAATGTAATTCAATTATTTTATTCTGCTTTAAGCTGCCTTTGCTATATTAAAGAAGATTTTCTTATCATTAATTAACTATTCTTACTTATTGACAACGAGTTGAGATATTACAAAGAATGTTTTAAAAACCTTACCAGTTTGGACCAGGTCTGTATTGAAAATATTTGTTCGCGAGTATTCTTTAAAAATAAATGGAAAAAAAAAATAAATTAACATTGAAAATATTTCCTAAAATATAACGATAGAGACTTTACAGTTGCATATGATGCTATCAGTTTATATTACAATGTTTATGAAATTAAACACGAAGAATTAAACCAATGTAGAAGTATGGTCATATATAATTGAAATTTTGAGAAAACGAAGCAATCCATAATAGCAAATTAAACAAGGCGAAGAGATTCCTGGTGGTTTTTATCTCATGTTATGTTTTTCTTGAACCATTTTTAGTTTAGAAAATGCTGTAGAAAATTATTGTCATACACTTTCCAACTTTTAGAAACAATTTTTCCAAAACTCAAATGCGGATATTTAAGTTGTTATGACAATTGCAATGAAGTGAATATGTCATCACCCTGTCAATGTTTCCATGCGTGATGATATAGATAAATTTGTAAACAAACTAATGTTTGTTTTGTTTTTTTCTTCTTTTTTAATGCAAATAATGCATTCGTATCCACAAAAAAGTAAGTTAATTTGACCAGTGTGTTTTCTTTCAATAATGCATTGAATGGCTTATGTGTTGCAGTCTTACAGCATTCAAAATATATATGAAAACGTTCTAAATATGTCTGTTAGATAACTACACAGTATAAATCCAAGTATACCTTGCGTCTGGTAAAAATAATCTGGATGTACTTAGTATTTGCCCATCATGAGCAACATGCAAACATGGTGGCATTGGGCTATTTTATTTAAAATCCACACTACCCCTGTGGAAGATTTTGGAATATCTTCAGCAGAGGGAATATGAATTTCAAATGGAATGAACACATTAGGCAGCCCCATTTGAAACTCACCCTTCCTCTGTGGAAGATTCATGTTGAAAATT
Source organism: Amphiura filiformis (assembly GCF_039555335.1). Classification (NCBI taxonomy): domain Eukaryota; kingdom Metazoa; phylum Echinodermata; class Ophiuroidea; order Amphilepidida; family Amphiuridae; genus Amphiura; species Amphiura filiformis. Next base: position 58,887 of record NW_027305629.1, read on the forward strand.
TCTCAGAGGGTGTATGAAATTCAAATAGGGTTCCCCAATGTGTTAATTCCATTTCCTATTCATACTCCCCCTGTGGAAAATATTGCCAAAATCTTCCATAGGGGGATTGTGGATTCAGTTGTTTGTACATTGTGTAAAATTACTTACGTACCATGGTTAGTAGATTGCGGAATTTCAATCGTATGATGACTTTGGTTGATGTGGAGCTGTTGTGCACAGGACGAAATTCGTTGCTGTAATCAGCAAATAGGTGCTGATGTAGTCTTTTGACAGCAACCGTTTGGTTTTGATAAGCATATGCTTCAAGCAAACAAATGTGTCAAACATGTAGTGTCAAAAACATTTACAGTGGAGAAGTTTCTGCATGCGATCAGGATGATGATGATGATGATGATGATGATGATGATGATGATGATGATGATGATGATGATTGTTAACTATGATTTGCTAAAACAATGATATATTACGTTTGGTAGTATCAGACAAAAAATGTCATTTAAATTAAGACAATTTTAGGTAAAATAGAAAAATAATTACAAATTAATACCTACCATTGTAAAACAGCAATAGAATTATTGTGATTAGTTGGATACGGCGAATTCCTTCAAACTTCATAGTTCTGATGAATGGCAATACTATTTCAAGCCATGACATACATGTATACATAGGCATGCAGTTATCATCATTTTTATGTGTTTCATACTTGTGTTGTTAGAGTTTAGCGATTGAGATCTGACCTGATTTGGATCGTTTCTTTATCATTTTGAGGAAAAAGCGAGCCAGTCAATTTGTTAAAAAATAATCGCTCACGTATGAATTATAAACTCTGTTAAATTGAAACCTGGTTATTAATGTTTCAACACCAGTTATCTCGTCGCTAGGGACCTTTCCAGAATAGCAAAAGGAAGCCGTTGACAATGGCAACCGAAATAACACCAAAACAAATAATTTATTACTCTAATGGAAGCAATAAAAAGCAGATGCATTAAACACTAAGTGAACTTTTTATCATGCAATGTATTTCTTTGTCATCATTCATAATTTATTCATCTAGGAAGAGACTAATTCTATCTGAAGCAATATAAGTCAAATTATGCATAGGCATAAAATAAATCTTCACTTTTCTTTGTCATAATCCATATGTTGCATTCATACCTATTGTATATACAAGTAATAATTATCTTAATTGTATATTATACCCAAGAGCTTTTCTTTTTTGCTTACTTTAAATTTGGCCAATTTTGATTTTCATTAAATAATAATTATGATGATAATAATAATAATAACTAGAGTGCCTTATTTGCACAAAAATATGGCTATACCCACATGTTATCAGTGCACAAACTTAATAGTCCTGAAAGTGTTATATTTGATGAGAATCACTGGGCCCTTATGTTGGGCCCCTAATTTGTAACATTAAAGGGTACATTAAAAGGTACAAGGTACATGGATTTTACTTGTTTCGTTTTACTCACATCAGCAAATTTCACAGAAAGTAAATATTAAAGGCTAAGCACGTTGGATCAAGTATAAATCCCCCATGAACATCTGCTTCACGAAAACATTGCATCAAATTAGCCATCAATTAGCCTTTCAATTGAACATCCAATACCCAACACTATAACACACGTGGTTCAATGCCAAATGATAGTGAAATTAAATTTTAAGACAAATGATTTATTTTTTGACAGCAATGATATACATTTTTAAATTAACAGTCGCTAGTCATGAAGTCATGCAGATCCGCATGGTAATTTTGCATCTAGAATTTAAAACTATACTAGAAATTTCAATTGAATGAACACAGCTTTCAACAGCTATACGCGATCCGACCGCGATCGTATTAAAAGCTAAATGAAACGCACAACCTTGGATACAATAATCAAAATACTGACCAGTCACGATCACGAGTGCGTTGGCATGTTTGGATTCACTTTCATGTCACGCATGCACAGTTGCAAGTACACTGGTGTTCAAGGTCAAAGGCCATTTGAGGTCAACTTGTATTTTGTACTTGTATATTTTAACAAAAATGCACAAATTATGTTTCACATGAATATTTACTATCTGTAGTATCCACTAGCCATATCTTCGGACGACCTATCTGGGACCGCCGTCCCTATTTTGGGGGGTTGGTCGGGAAGAAGTGCAGCAAAAAGCAACCATTTATGGTGATATTTCATTTTCATCCCAGGTAAAAGAGCAGAATTTTTATTTTTACATACTTTTTATTCCACAAAAATCGCACTTACGGTTCCCAAGAAACTGCGATTTGAAGTGAAGCATCTTGCGCAATCAAATGTATTATTACTGTATTTTATTGTTTTTCAAGCAGTGATAATTATTATGTATTTTATTGTTTTTCAAGTGGCGATATATAACATTTCTATAGTCAAAATTCTGTATCTCAAAAAGCAAATAAGCTATTATCATGTTATCTTATAAATCAAGTAGCTGCTTCTGTTACATGTTGGATGTAATAAATGTAATCTATTTTGAATAAAAAATCAAAAATGTGTTTCTAGATGTTTCTAGGATTGTTCTAATTTTTGCATTTTTGAGCCTTCAAAATAGAACCGGGAAGCCATTTTACGACGGATTTGAATGAAATTTTCACAGAATGTGTGTTTTGGCGTTATCAGGTTTTGGACTTTTTTTCCAAAAAATTCAGCATTTTATAAAAAAACTGCTCTCATACTTTTTTTTGTTGCTTTTTAACTTTCATTTAAAACAAAATTGACATCTCTTGCATCTACGGTTGCATCCCGGTTCTATTTTGACACCCGATACCTAAATTCCAAGATGGCCGCCAATTAAATATGTAAATGAGAATTTTTTGGCATTTTTGTGATTTTTTGGTCGCAAGTGTCATTTATCCCAAGTATGAAGTTCCTAGCATGTTTAGTTTTAAAAAAATGCTTTTTGGTGCACTTCTTCCCTTAAAAGGGCAATACCTTTTTTATGCCTTTCAAATGTAGATTGTGAATGGCAACTTACACTTACCACATAAATTCCAATATGTTTTAGTTTACGATCATGATTTAAAATGCACAACTCTGAATTTGGACACATGCTGAATCAGCAAATTAACAAATTAATGTTGACTATGTTTAGTATATAACATGCCATCTTGAAACTCAGGTGGTGGTCGCAGTGCATTCTCTAAATTCAGTAAATTTCCATCGTCAACCGTGTAATTGAATGGGATTATTTTGAAATTTTAAAACGCTTGAAATATCACAAACAAATAGGCCTATGTTAATAAATAATATTAATACAAGCTAAAACCGTTGGGGTTCGATAATGAACCCCACAAAACTAACCGAGTATATGGAAAATGCAATACGGCCGGGCGGTTTCACAAGTTGTCGGCTCTATCATGCCACTCGCCGCCTGTTGAAACTGTTGCTTCAAATGTAATAACAGGTTAATGTTACCTATTTGATACAGGGTACAGTTATTTTTTTCCATATCACACCAACAAGCCAAAAATAACGTCACAATTACGTCATTAACATAGGCAGACTTTTATATTAGACAATGTTTATTACACAGTGTAATTTATAAATATATGCCTTTCCTTGAATCAAATAATTCCTACAAGTATATGATTCTAGCTTCTTATTTTGGGATGTGACCATTCTTATCTGCAAATTCAAATACATTCTATGAATATAACCTAATATTCAAAAGAGTAATTCATATACTAAATTATGTTATCATGGTTATTATCGCTAAAGGATCTTCCACAGCTTCATTCTGTAAATTCCGAATAAGCACTTACGATCGAAAAGGGGCGTCACTTACCTCCAAAAATTTATCCGGAGAGTAGAATTTGTACACTTTGTAATTTAAATCAGGTGGATAGTTAAGTGCAAAAACTCAATTTGGTGACCACTCTCTGGCTAGTAAGGTTTGACGATTGATTCGACTTCTATGGACCAATTAGAAACAAAATAGCCTCCATGTCCCTCGCGAAAATCCCGGCATTTTTCGCTTGAGGCCAAAATCCAAAATGGCCGCCGCCACCATTTTGAAAATGTAAGTTTTGAACCAGAGAACCTATAATCATGCACAAAAACACTTTTTCGGATATGTCGAGTACAATGATTCCGATTCTGACATCAGTTTGACATTACGGCATCATTTTCACCCAGAAATCCAATATGGTGGCCGGCACCATCTTGAAAAATTTAGTTTTGAACCAGAGGACCCAAAATCGTGTACAAAGACACTTTTTTGCATTAGTCGACCACAAGGATTTTGAATCTGACATTACTTTGACATTACGACCTCATTTTTACCCAGAAATCCAAGATGGCGCCCGCGGACGCCATCTTGAAAAAAATAATTTTTGAACCACAGTACCAAAATTCGTGTATAAAGACACTTTTTCGGGTAAGTCGACCCCAAGAAATCCGAATCTGACATTAATTTCACGTTATAACATAATTTTTGCCCAGAAATCCAAGATGGCCCCCATTTGGTAGAGCATAATGTGATTTTTGAATGAGAACAGAAGCATAAGTGTGTCCTTTCCGCCTTATCTGGGGTTCGTGTCCCTTATATGGGGTTTAAACTGCCATAACTTGGGTTTACAGGTTATAGGTTCTCTGGTTCAAAACTTACATTTTCAAAATGGTGGCGGCGGCCATTTTGGATTTTGGCTCTAGCGAATAATGCCGGGATTTTCGCGAGGGACATGGAGGCTATTTTGTTTCTAAATGGTCCATAGAAGTCGAATCAATCGTCAAACCTTACTAGCCAGAGAGTGGTCACCAAATTGAGTTTTTTCACTTAACTAGGAGGATGAATTTCATTTTGTAATGATATGTCCTTACTATACCAACATTTATTATCTACAATACATGAAATGTATGATATAGATGACATGGCAAACACTGACATTTCCACACTTCTAATGAGTGCAAGTGATTTTGACAGTACTACAATAACCAAGTTCCTCAAGTCACTTTTGATTCACGTACAAATATTGAATTTCACTGATTGATATTGTGATACCATGATACTGGAGTGTGTGGTTACTATCCACTAACATTTTGACTACGGCCGGTTATAATGGTATCAACTATTTTCCTCCGTTAAAAGACCTCAATAAAATCAAATCCACAGGGACTGCACAGGTATAACTACCCCTTGGTGTCATTTGGGTAACTACCAGTTTGTAACCAAAAAACTAGTGCTTTAATTTATTTTCTACGGCATTTTCTAAAATCAATTTGGTTTAAAAAAAAAAGGGTCTAGAAAACTATACTGTTTGTCCATTGTCCAAATATGTCCAGACATCCAATTTAGGCCAATGATTATAGATACAGTGTTCTGACCGCAAAAAGGAAAATCCACAGGGAGTGTGCAGGTATAACTACCCCTTGGTAACATTTTGGTAACTACCAGTTTTCTTCAAGATCACGTTTTACTGCGTCATATTCTTCCTCACTTCCTATCACAACCTCAAGTGTTATATACACAGTACATACAATCATAAACAAGCTGAAAGTGTTGAGCAACAGACGGTCAGCAATGATAGAAACACGCCGCCATTGCATTTTTTCAAATGTTTGCCCATTCCTATTGGCCAAATTCATCTTCACAATGTTTTCTAATTTGTCTAATCGCTCTTCAAAGACCGAGGTAGATGATACTTGGTTTGCGCTATTTGCATGAAGCTCTTCTACACTACTTTCGATCGATTCCCTCGAATTTGGATTCGCAATCTGAAACGTTTTAGTTCCGTCCGAGCTGTCTTCATTTGCATCTGGTGATAGGCATAACACACGGGGTAAGAAGTGAAGAAACACACGTTTCACCCATCGAGGAACAGGCTGGGATAAAGCACTCATATGCATGACAATGCCAGTTGCTATCACCGAGACACACACCATGACTATCATACACAAGAAATAGGTTCCTACAAAAATAATAAAAGAGTAGGTTCTTACAAAAATAATACAAACATGTATTCGTTCTTAGGATGACCACTTAACAAGTAGGTCCATTATGGCATGCTAAAGTAAGGGGAGCTTGAAGTGCCTGGTGTCCACTACAAGTTGTAAACGAAGCGGGCTAGTTGAAACACAGTTGGCTCGGACAGGCTACTTGACCGGATATTAATTTGTAAATTTAGTACGTCACAAGATCAATTAAGCGTAAGCCCTGCACATTAGTGACGTTTGCACTTGCTATAATGGTAAATTCTAAAAATCATGTTTCTGAACTTTTTACATATCTTCTCTTTGAGGTATGGTCTTTATATCATAAGGAACACATTCCGCTAAGAACAATTTGACCTTGACAGTTCTGGATTTTACTCGAAAACAAACAAATCAATATTTACAAAATACAGAATATTCATCATAATCTGTTGTACAATGTGTTTTGATCCAAAAATTGTATTCATACCGCCCCATTAGAATATATCATACATACCAATGAGAGGTGGATCATCTGAGGTTGGCGGTATGTTCCCAGCAATAATTTGTTGGAACACTATCAAAGCCAATAAATTGGTGACAGAGTATGTCAGCTTCTCTCCGCAATCAGGAGGTAGATAAAATACCACCAGTGATAGTATTGATAGCGCGAAACACGGCAATATCATGTAGTAAATGTAGAAGGCAGCGTGATGTTTGAATACCAGGACGTAATGCACTTCAGGGTACGGTTCTGGGCAACATAAGTATTTAACTATCACTCGTTTAGTACGGACTGCTACTATGTCCCAGACTCCATTGGATAAGAACCTGTAGACGTAACATACGAGGGTCATTCAGTACTACATTGTACCTCAGCTCTTATAGGGCTATTCCAGAAATTTTCCACACACCCCCCAAAGATGACAAAGTTAAATTTAAAACAAAATGTGGGATTTCCCATCAATGATTTTGGAAACTTACATGCAGTTTCCCTAGCCACCCATAACATAACAGTGGAATTTCCCAGTCAAATGTTTAGAGTGTACATTTGGGAACTGGGATTTACATCCATTTACACCAAAAAGTGATCGGAATTCCCAATTGTTTACATTCCAATGTGCATCTGCAATTCCCAAGAAATATTGAGGGGGAAAGCTGTGGGAAAACCCAATGTCATGGGGGGCAATTTCTGGAATAATAGCCCATTATTAACTGGCATTTTTTTATTGTAAAATCCATGTTAGGCAGTGGACTTCGGGTATATATATAAATGCGCATATATAAATGCGCACGTGACATCTACAAGTCGCCATACCGTGTTCAACGATGTAAGGTACCCGGATGTGCACAAATTCAGCACGCAAAAGTATAGGCGAAAATGACAGGTTACAAGGAAAATTGGCTTTGCAAAATAGTGGCATTGATTGCAAAGGGCAAAATAATTTGACCCGAAACATAAACTCTTTATTTGGATTTTCCATTACGGAAAAAAAATTATGACGGAAAAGCTAGATATAGCTGATTTAAAAAGTTATATTTCATTATTTCCGTGCTAAATGGGCGTGGCAATTGGCCATATTGATGACGAAATGTGATTCTTACTGGCATTCAGGTCAGAACTGGGTAGCTGCCGATGATGTTATTTGATAATGTTTGCACGTAGGGAACTTAGGGGGCTGTCATTTTCTTCGAAAGGAAGGGGTCATGGATTTATTTATTTGGGAGTCAAGATAAGTATCCCCCCCCGTAGTGCCGCCAATGAACATAACTCTGACCCTAATTTTAACTCTAATTATAACGTAAATTGAGGAAACTATAACTTTAGCCCTTTTAGGCATAATGACCCTCTCAAACTAATAGGCTAGATGTCCCCGCCCGACCTCCTCAACTCTAACTTACTCATTCGCTCGCAAGTGAACAAAAAAACAAATTCAAAATGTGTTTTAAGCACCTTTTTGTGTCCCCCATGCTAAATCGGTAATCTGTACACCCTTTGTCAACCTTTGACGTACAATTTAGAGTATAAACACGTAGATGACTGTACATGATCTAATCATCCCGGCTGGAAGATGTTGAGGAAGACTCGTATACTATACATCACGCTCATACGTTATATGACAATTTGACGTACAATCACGTATGTGATGCATTGTTTGAGGTTTATTCAGCTAGTAAGTTAGATCCGTCATACACATTATTGTCATGGTATTATATTGTAATTGTATACGTCAATTTTGTTCAGTTTGATTCAACCGGCTTATAAAGTTTTACTTTACACGGAAGGGAAAGTTAGCAAAAAAACAATTAATTTATGAGTGTAAAAGGGGAGGGGTGGTTTTGGGGAAGGGGGGACAAATAATATTTATAAAATTATAAGTAAGGCGAGAAAGAGAGAAACCCTGTTCTACGGGCGAACGGACCTTTCAAGTAGGGTCGGTCGGTCGTTTGGTATTTAAAAAAAAAAATTTAAATAACCCAAAAAATCACAAAAATCTGTAAATAAATTTCAATTTGAGAAAATACAAAAAAAAATTGTCCTGAAATTTCCGAAATTTGGGGTCGGCATTCATTTGCACAGGAAAAATTTGTTTCCCAATTTGTTCAAAATAGAACAGGGTTTTCGTTTTTCGTCGAATAAATAAAGAAAGAAATAAATAAATAAATAAATAAAGAAAGAAAGAAAGAAAGAAATAAATAAATAAATAAAAATAAATAAATAAACATTAGTTATGTTTGTACATGGGGGGTGCTGTGCAATAATCATGATCCTTTGGTATCCATGATTTATCCTTGCAAATTTATAGCATCGAACCTCCAGCCAATGTTCCTTGCCAGTGCTAGCCACGAAACAAGGTCACAACTGTAGCCACTCCTTCAATGATCGCCATTTCAGTGATTGACAGTGATGTAATGCAAATATGGCGCTGGCCATCTGGTCACGTGCGCATTTATAAAAGCGCATAAAAATTGCGGTGTCCCAAGTTCGGGGGTTCCATCCATTACTTATTGTGTGCTATACAAAATTGTACCCGGGAATTGTACTCAACATTGATTTTCAATACACAATCATGAGTATTGAATTATGAATTAAATCTCCCGCTCTGGTACCTGTGTTTCCATCAATAGAGGGCCAAATACAGTAAACGTTTCTTGGATTTGTGTATTTTAGGAAAATTATTTCTACAATGCAATGGTTGTCAATTAACCCCAAATCCGCATATTATGCTATACGTAAGGGATAAAAGTACTTTATACACCTAACATGATGATGAGTCTACGCTTCTCATGTTAGTGTGGTGCATTAAGGTATTTCTTTTAAATGTGTTTATTTAAAGTGCAAACATTGTGTATTCTTAGTCAGTGGGAGTGGTCTATACGTAGACACATAATCTGATTGGACAATCGCATGATTTTGGGTGTCGTCTATCAGGCGGTAGACGACCCCACGTCATCATGAGTGTTGATAACGCGTAACACGCTCATAGAGGTGCGCGTATGTATCGCGTTGTATGCGTAGATGCAGTGCGGAATACTCGCACGCGCTAGCAGTACACGCAACAAAAGATGTGAAGTTGTAAACAAGTTTCGTTCATTTTAGAAAAAGGGGAGTTTTTATGACGGTAACTTATTTTTTGCTTTAAAAATAGTTTACAGTTATTAAAATAATATTTAACTGACTAAGAATGAGAATAAACGATAGAAATTTTTATTTTGCCTATCCTCTACCTATGATAGACGACATTTTTTATCTTAGTGTATACCGTCTTCGCCGGCATCCACTACTCAAAATATTGGACCTGCCTGTCGTCTATCACACTGTATAGGATAGGCAAAATAAAAATTTCCTATCGTTTATTCTCTAATTCAAATTATTTTTTGGGCTCAAATTTACCCCATTGTAGTAGCATCCAAGCTATGTTCAGGGTGCAGATCAATTTCCAAACCGTCATAACTCCATGAAGAAAATGTAAGTATGCAAACCTGGACATCAAACGGAAACCATTTAACATGGATTTTACAAGTTGAACTGTAAATTGCTAGAGCATACCAGATTATTGTTCCATCTGGATAGATGTTAGTGACAGTATCAGCTTTGTAGGCAACATTGATGTCAGCACTGAATAATAATACATAGACATGACATATTATTGGACACACATGCGCATTTATATTGGACATATTAAACATGATTAGCACAATAATATAAGGAAAATGATGAGACATGATGAATATGTTTAAAATAGAGAGAAAAAGAAACAATTACCGTTTATTAGGAGCGAATTTTCAATGGAAAAAAAGAAAGGTGAGTGGAAGGCACTTGAAATAAAGGGACTATTCAAAACTAAACAGAAGAAAGGAAAAGAGAAGTATTGGTAAAACCCAGATAAAAATGACTATAACATACCTATCAAATAATGTTATGTCTGGCAACCATATCTTTGAAACAGGAACAGTGTGTCGTTTTATACCATCGTAGTCCTTGGGATTCCATGTAAGGAACTCGTCAGTCCATGTCTATCAAGAAGAAGAACAACAAGAAGAAGAACAAAAAGAAAGAAGAAGGTCCTGTACATCTGAGTTGAATAGCATAAAACTTGTGTTCCATCTTTGGAATAGACATCAGACAGTAACTTTGCACCCATCTTCTGCAATCTGCACCCATCTTCTGCAATTCATGCCATTTTAGTTTGAGGTTTTTTTTTAGTGTAATTTTCTTTGCAGAAACAAGGTATTTAAAACTGCCACCCCACATAATCTAACGGTGTGTTCATGGGTAAGGAGATTCACATCTTTGACTATAGAGGGCGTCCTTTATAGCATACTAAAATTTATCATTTGGTCTTTTTTTTTTTTTTTGAATGACCCAAAAAATCACCAAAATCTGTAAATAATTTGCAATTTGAGAAAATACAGAAAAAAAATAATGTGTTCCTAAAATTTCCGAAATTTGGGTCGGCATTCATTTGTACAGGAGACTATTTTCCCAATTTGTTCAAAATCGGGGTCGGTCGGGCACGTATTACATGGGTTTTTTTCGTCGCCAAAGCAGCAAAGATGAATGAAATTATTACTTAACAACAAGTGCCTCATATCATAATTTTTATGTCTCTTGAAAAAAATAAGCACAAACCTATGTTCAATATCTCCCATTTCAAAATATCCGATCAGTTTCTTAACTTTTCTATCTACGCATACGCACATGACACAGAATAATTGTATTGTATTGTATTATATTGTATTGTATTGTATTGTATTGTATTGTATTGTATTGTATTGTATTGTATTGTATTGTATTGTATTACTTTGAATTTACGTTCAAACAGTATGGTCGTCGCTATAAGACCATATACACCAAGGCTTATAAACAAGCACCAAAAACACACAATAAAATATACCCTTATTCCACACACCCACACATCACCCCCAAATGTCTAAGAAAAAGGTAAACAAGCACAAGTACACCCCATGCATATACATATTAAAGATGGACCCCTACTCGTACAGACACGTATAATAACCCTCCATGGTGTTTTGCAAAGGTCAAGCCGCCCCTCCAAAGATGATGGTTGATGGTAAAGATAAATGCGCGCGAAGCTCGTGCTAAATATTTCAAAGTGTACAACTGATCTTCAAACTTTTGGGGCATGTATGAGGGCTGAGTATATTGGTATGTCTTTGGCAATTGTGTACTTGAAGCCACGTTTAGAAATGGAGTTTAAATTTTGTGCTAACATTGATAGTTAATGAAATACTGTTTAGAACATCTCTAAAAAAATCCCCCACCCAATTTTGTATAAAGATATACATTAAAATTGAAGAAAAAACATCGCCGCCTTCGGCAGCGAAAAAAAACCAAAACACAAAAACAGCCTGACCCATGCCATGCCCTGAGAATCAAGTGGTGTGTCCCTTAGTGCTATTTTGACTAATGTTAATAGTATTTTTACTGAAAAATTCTGACAGCTTGCTTCAATACTGAAATATAGTATTACACAAAATTACTTTTTGTCTGTGGTTGCTGAATTTGGATGTGTTAAAAATGTTATAACATTCTGGATATGTTTTGCATTTTACTACCAATGGTTTTAAATATTATGTTTTACCTAATTTTTACATTATGGGGCTCTTATGCATATGATGGATGCCATCATGCCATGAATAATAATATATTATAATTACTAGTACACCACAACGTTGATGTATAAAAACATCAACATAATGAAGGTATATCCATTAGGAAGCTCTGTTGTCAATGGCAACAAATTTGTTGAAATAATAGCATACCGTATTAGCTCGTATTACTTTTAATATTGTATCATAAACTATTACAGTTTATTAAATAACTACATTAGGTTAAATGATTTGCAATTACTTGGAAATTACAATCCTATATTCTGTATAACTAATGCACACTTAATCTCCATCTGATTTAAAGCCACAATGTACGATCTTGTAATATGAAATTGGTTAGTTTTTTTTTCAAACCAGATTTTTTTGGCATTATGTAATGTTTACACATGTCCCAACTTCCACCTTAATGGGATCGGCCAACAGTTAATGAAATTCTGTTAAGTTTAGAACATTTTTAGTCATTACCCAACAAACACAAATATTTAGGGATTCAATCATGTTTCACCGTTGTTCATCACCGTTCAACGATGCGGCCGCGTCGTCTGCGTGGTTTACTTCGCGAGCTGCCCGAGCGAAGTAAACCACGCAGACGCGATTATTTTACGAGGAATGTCAGATCATCATTGCCAACTCAGCCTTACAAAAACTTCGATGATTTCTCTTTTGATATCAGCAATAAAACTACAGAATAAAACGGCAATGTTTAGCCGCTACCTGAAAAATACTGAATTCAACTTGTAAGCTGGCATACGCACAAAGGTTCCAGGCATGACGAATTTTACGCGCTCTCGCGTAACGCGTAGTCTCGCTCGCGTTCGCGTATACGCTACAGTAAAAGTGTGGGTTCGTCACGGTTTAACAACGGTTGGCTCCTGTACAAAGGTATAGGAAGAGTTGTTGAAGTTTAATTAAATTAAATTATTTATTCAGAACGTTTTTAATAACATTTAAATATCGGGTTATATAAGGGAACAGCTCGATGAAGTCCTATAAAGGACACCTTTCGTTAGGATGGGACGGGTTCAATAAGTACGATTACGTTTGTAAAAAAAAAGTTGTTAAAATATCGGTCAAAGTTTATCTTTTTAAAGGATTTAATATATAATTTTAAATTTTAGTATTTTCTGAAGTACGATATTGACATTTTACAGTGGTTGCTTCAAAATGATTTCAAATCAATAATAGAGTGCAACTCGCAACATGCAACTTGTAAGTTCATATTTGTAAAGCAGCTGTACCGCAGTTTGATTTTTTTTTTTTGAAAATCCAGCAAGTCCTAATTCTTTTCGTGCTAAACAAGGTATGAAGAAAAATATCTTAAAATAAAATAGAATATTCGTTTCTTCCATAAATGTGATCAATATCCTAGCATTGTCGCACCCCTCCACAGTCCCATCTACCATGGCGAAGGCCCTGCATCCTATGAATTCAGGTTGGTATTTTCGATATTTGCCTTCTAACGAAAGGACTTTCGTTTATAGGATTTCATCGAACTTTTGGGTTGTTCCCTAAAGATCATGAATACGTATTTATAAACGGTTATATTGTAAAATATTTTGGGCAAACATTTTTGCTAAATATTTTGTCAATATTTAAATGACAGACGTTTCAAAAATGTTTTATGAATGTTAAAAACCCTTTTATACCATTTATACCATGCGACATTTTAACATTTTCTGTAAAACGTTGTATGTTTGCTGGTTACTTATCTGAAGCCTAAATAATGCGAAACCCAAATGTCACCTTTAGACCCCTGTATATGTTACATTTGAGTCCCAGAGACATAGTTCAGTAAAATTTGCTGATTTTAAAAGAATGCACTTGTCGGCTGCTACATGTTTCTCTTTTCACATAATAGCTACGAATAAATACCAGAAAAAACTCCGAATCAAGTATTACAAATTTAATGGTTTTTAAACATATGGATAAAATCAGTCACTTCTTTTTTAGTAAATTGTGATATTACAATTCATATGTATATCAACATCATGAGAAATATTTGGAGTAAAAAATATTTTGAGCTTAGAATTTGAGCGTGATCGATATTGTATTTATTATGCAAATAAACAATTTCCATGGGCCAGTAGCTAACCTTTTGTCGACAATTGAAGGCCGCGCATTTATACATGAATGAACATGAAAAGAGCTCTAGGCTCATGTGTTATCATGAACACAGGGGAACGGCGGGTAATCCACTCTTGATATTGTAAGGTTTATTCTATCTTTCGTTGTTTTAATGTGTAGTAATAGGCTTAAATGAAAAGTTGTTCGGGATTACCCCACTCTCCCCTATAGTTTCCTCTTCATTTACCTACGTCATTCAGCCCGCTGCCTTGACAATTAATTTCGCTTCGAACGGGGGAAGGACCCGTACGAGCCCGAACTTTACCAACACAATTTAATTTTTTTCAGGAGAAATACGTATTAAAGAATTGCAACGAGTGTCAACTTATAATGTAATAATAATGAGTGGCCCAGTATAAAAACGGCCCATGGCACATTTTTGAAAAATAGAGGGCGCTGTTGAAAATGTCAAAGGTCACCAAGGTCATCCATACAAACATAACACATCATGAATTTAACTCGGGAATGTTGTCAATTTAATCTTTTAAGCATCAAATTTCTTGTGTATTTTATTGAACATTCGTACATTTACAGTGACAATTTCTCCCAATGAAGAAAAATGTGCCATGGGCCGTTTTTATACTGGGCCACTCAATTATTCTCTTCGAATGGAGTTAAACTTGTTTTTGCAATATATATGCCCTTTAAGAGCGACAGGAGAGCCTTGCAGAGTGACTAACCAGGATAACAATGAATAGATAATCCTCTAGACGTTGACGTTTGTGCTTTGGAATTGCATTTCGCAAACTCTCAAGTTATATGATTCTACAGTTATTTGATTCTGCTTATGCAGCTGCCTATGCCTATCATTAATTAACTATTCTTAATTATTGACAAGGAGATATTACAAAGAATGGTAAACCTTACCAGTTTGGACCAGGTCTGAATTGAAAACACTTGTTCACGAGTATTCTTTAAAGAGAAATGAAAAAAGAAAAGATTTAATTAACAAAGGCGACACATATTTGCCTAAAATGTAATGATAGAGACTTTATCATGTTTATGATTGCACATGACACAATCAGTTTATATCACAATGTTGATGAACAAATTAAACACAAAGAATTAAACCAATGTAGACATGTGGTCATAAGACATTTTGAGAAAATGGAGCAATCCATGGCAAATTAAACAAGAATCCTGGTGGTTTTTATCTCGTGTATTTCTTAAACCATATTGATTTTAGAAAATGCCATAGGAAATTATTGTCATACACGTTCCAACTTTTAGAACCAAAGGGGGTCTTTTTCCAAACTCAAATGTGGATATTTAAATTGTTATGAAAATTTCAATGAAGTGAAAATGTCATCACCCTGTCAATGTCTCCATGCGTGACGGTAATGTTATTGTTTTTTGGTTTTGTTTTTAATGCAAATAATGCATTTGTATCCAAAATCAAAAATAAGTTAATTTGACCAGTGTGTTTTCTTTCAATAATCCATGAATGGCTTCTGGGATGCAGTCTAGCTTACATAATTCAAAATACATGTGAAAACGTTCTAAATTTGTCTGTTTATAAGATATCTACGCAGTTTAAATCCAAGTTTACCATGCCTCTGGTAAAAATAATCTAGAGGTACTTAGTATTTGCCCCTTATGAGCAACATGCAAACATGGCGGCATAATTGGTACTCAACTCATCGGGTCTAATCTCTTTGTAATAAGACTTTGGTAATATATTTTCAATCGTTTGTACGTGTAAAATAACTTACCATGGTTAGTAGATTGCGAAATTTCAATCGCAAGATGACGTTGGTTGCTGTAGAGCTGTTGTGCACAGGACGAAATTCGTTGCTGTAATCAGCAAACAGGTGGTGGTGTAGTCTTTTGACAGCAACCGTTTGGTTTTGATGGGCATATGCTACAACAAAACAAATGTGTCGTATAGTGAGAATAACAGCACAGGATAGAACAATGATAAGAGTAGGCCTATAGTGCACTGATAATAATGATGATGGTGATGATGATAACAATAAATTGATAATATTAATAATCTGTAATATAAATCGGTAACTATGATTTGATAAAATGATGTTATATCAAACAAAAATCCAAAAATGGTTATTCTCTGGACAAACCTGATGAATCTATTCAACGATGATATATTACATTTGGTAGTGTCAGACGAAAAAACTCATTTAAATTAGGACCTATGGGTAAAATTATTACAATTACCTACCAGTGTAAAACAACAGTAGAGTTGTTGTTATTAGTTGGAGATGGCTTCCTTTGAACTCCATAGTTCCGAATGGCAATACTATTTCAAGCCATCACGTAGATATAGGCATGCAATTATCATCAATTTTAAGTGATTGTAAGTGTTTTATACTTTGAGCGGGAGCACGTTGGCCTAGCGGAACGGGCACTGACTCATAATCGGAAGGTTGCGGGTTCGAGCCCCGGCGACGCCATCGTGTTGTGCCCTTGAGTAAGGCACTTTATCTCGATTACTCCTCTCCACCCAGGTGTTTAAATGGGTACCGGAATTCTTAAATGCTGGGAAGGTAACAGACTCGCTGTAGAGGAGGTGTAGCGATCCCCTATAGCAACATTACATGGAGGAGTCTGGCCCAATCGCCAATGAAAGAGAGATGGGCACTCCGATCACTGTTTATACAGGATCGTCTCCTTTACCTTTATGTTAGGGATCTTTTCAGGGTAACGAAAGGAGGCTGTTGACAACGGCAACCAAAATTACTTAAAAGTATTAATTTATTACTCTAATGGAAGCAATAAAAAGCCTGACTGTCCGTAGCACACTATATATTTTGTTTTAATATAATTATACACCCTGATTATCATTTGTCGTCACGCTGATGTGCGCATCGTTACTACACAATTCAAGGCGTTGGAGATGGGCAGTAATGATGTACGCTATAACGCACAGGCACAAAAATTAGACTTTGATCCACAAGCCTCATCGGTGTGACGTCAAATGATAACATCGGGTCTGAAAAAATAGTGTGCTATACGCACAGGCACAATGCCTAGACATTGATCCACAAGCTTCAGCACACTTTACTGGTTGTTGTTGACCACCACAGCTCCATATCATTCCATAAATCATTTCAACAACACAGGGACTTGTAGCTAAGAAGCGCACACCATAGACATTCGGGAATTGACCTTCGCAGCCAGGGTCAGCTCCCCAAGTTTCATATGGGTTACAAAGCAAAGGCTTATGGGATTTACGAAAAAGGTAACTTAAAATGCAATGGTTGGCCTCTATTCTGAAGATTGGGATGCTATATTTATCATTTGTTTAATCAAGTAAATTAGCAAACAGCATGATATGAAACAGGTGTTATCAACAGCATACTTATTTTAATACAGTAATCAAGCATGCTTTAGCCTCTTTCACAGGTTTGTCTCATTCGATTTGTTGTGTGCTGCTTATAAGCATTACCTTATAGAATGTTATGAATCGATATTTTTGTCTCCTCACAAAGCTAGCAGTATTTGATCACATACCAAGTGACACACCATTTATTCAACAACTCCTCCTATACCTTTGTACAGGAGCCAACCGTTGTTAATCCATGATGAATCCACACTTTTACTGTAGCGTATACGCGAACGCGAGCGAGACTACGCGTTACGCGAGAGCGCGTAAAACTCGTCATGCCTGGAACCTTTATGCGTATGCAAGCTTACAAGTTGAATTCAGTATTTTTCAGGTAGCGGCTAAATTTTGCCGTTTTATTCTGTAGTTTTATTGCTGATATTAACAGAGAAATCATCGAAGTTTATGTAAGGCTTAGTGACAATGATTAACTGACATTTCCTTGTGAAATAATCGTGAATTATACGATCTTTAGCTTCTTTTCGTTGTTGAAAGGGATTCAATCATGTTTCACCGTTGTTCATCACCGTTTAACAACGATGCGGCCGCGTCGTCTGCGTGGTTTACTTCGCGAGGGCAGCTTTAGCTTTAGCTTTAGCTGCCGCGTCGTCTGCGTGGTTTACTTCGCGAGGGCAGCTTTAGCTGCCCGAGCGAAGTAAACCACGCAGACGCGCCGGACGCGAGTTGTTAAACGGTGATGAACAACGGTGAAACATGATTGAATCCCTAATTCAACCATTGCAGGAATTAATTCATATATGTCACGAAACACAACACATGTGATTATTTCCAAAGAGTAAGTGGAATAGTGTGGAACGAGGCTGCTTCTGCTTTTTACACACTTTCTTCAAGAAACAGATCTTGTTCCACACTATTCCATTTTCTCACAGATTTATTGTGTTGGGTGCCAATTATTGTGCTGTGAATGTGTTTCAGGAAGCTGTTCCATGTCAGTGCATTTTGCTGTTGTATCAGTTGGACAACTGTTTAATTACTGAACATTGTTTAGAGTAGAGTAATGAAGTAATCCTGTGTTCAATTTTTGTTCATTTTTATGGACAGGAATTTAAGATATGACCGGGTGAAAATTATCAGTTTATTTTTGAGGCCAGTTTATATTAATGCTCTTCTTTTATGAATTGAGCACTTTAAACCGGGCAGTATTTTGATTCTACGTTTGTAATGATATGTCCTTACTATACCAATATTCGTAATTCGTAATTTATTATCTACAATACATGAAATGATATAGATGGCATGGCAGACACTGACATTTTCACAATTCTAATGAGTGCAAGGGACTTTGACAGTACTCCAATAACCAAGTTCGTCAAGTCACCTTTTGCTTCACGTACAAACATTGACTTAAAGATATGAATAATTTCACTTCATAACAAAGCTAGTGCCCCTTATGTTTTTACAGCAGCAACCTCCTTATAATTTCATTGCAGGGCTCAATGCACCGAGGACCTGGGTGTGGCCTATAATATTATTTAGTAATGAGACTAATTGATCTTTCTTTTTGTAACCATTTGTTCTTGTAACTTTAATATTAACTATAGCAGTTTGTTTGATGAATGTTAATAAAATATTGATTGATTGATTGATTGATTGATTGATTGATTGATTGATTGATTGATTGATTGATTGATTGATGGATGGATATTGTGATACTGGAGTGTGTAGTTACTATTAGTGGTTACTCTCTCCTAACATTTTGATTACGCCCGGGTATAATGGTATCAAAAACCATTTTTCCATGTTTAATGACCGCAAAAAGGAAACTCCACAGGGAGTGTGCAGGTATAACTACCCCTTGGTAACATTTGGGTAACTACCAGTTTTCTTCAAGATCACGTTTTACTGTTTCATATTCTTCCCCACTTCCTATCACAACCTCAAGTGTTATATACACAGTACATACAATCATAAACAAGCTGAAGGTATTGAGCAACAGACGGTCAACAATGATAGAAACACGCCGCCATTGCATTTGTTCAAATGTTTGCGCATTCCTATTGGCCAAATCAATCTTCATGGAGTTTTCTAATTTGTCTAATCGCTCTATCAAGGTCGAAGTGATGATATTATCAGTAACAAAAGATGATACTTGGTTTGCAAGCTCGTGAAGCTCTTCTTCACCACTTTCGATCGATTCCCTCGAATTTGGATTCTCAATCTGAAACGTTTTAGTTCCGTCCGAGTTGTCTTCAATTGCATCTGGCGATAGGCATAACACGCGGGGTAAGAAGTGAAGAAACACACGTTTCACCCACCGAGGAACAGGTTGGGATAAAGCACTGACATGCATGACGATGCCAGTTGCTATCACCGAGACACACACACCATGACTATCATACACAAGAAATAGGTACCTACAAATAGAAACATGTACCGGTAATTATGCTTTAATAGGACAACCACTTAATAAGTATGCCCATTATGGGATGCTTATAGAGTGTATGCAATAAACCAACCGGAACGGTATAACAATTGAAACGGCAGCCATGCTGGAGGACAGTTCTAGATGACAGAGGGACAGGTCCATAACCATTCATACCTATCACACAGTTTATTGTTTTATCAATTTCCATGTGGTACCTTAATGGAGGACATAATTTTATTTAAATGAGAAAGCGCAGTGAAAGAAGAAAGCGCAGTGATTTATAGTGCGCTATGCACAGGCACAACGCCTAGACGTTGATCCACAAGCATCAGCACACTTTACAGGTTGTCGCTGACCACTACGGCCCACATCATTCCACAAACCATTTAACAGCATTTCAGGGACTTTGCTGCTTCAAGAGCGCACACCCTTTTCATCATGCAGTTGTTGTTAACTACATGTATGCACACAACACAGGGGTACTCACAATAGGCAATTGACCCGTACTGGTAACGCTGTGTTGTAGATATAGGAGATGAACTAGTTATCGTCATATATCAAAAAGTATAAAAGCTATGATTTTAGTACTTGCTCTATGTTTCAATCACTTATTCTTTTCAAATTATCTGAATCGCTCATTGGATTAATTAATATTATCACGTGGTAATAAATTTACGTTGGACAATCGATTACTATAATGGTTTAGTACTGTATATCTCGGTTTAATCTTCACTAAGCGGATTTATGGCTGGAAAGGTCACAATGAATTTGCCGTGGACGTAAGTGCACTATGAAATTCTAAACATCATGTTTCTTGAACTTTTTGAATGGCTTGTTTTTGAGGTACGGTCTTTATGTTATAAGCAGCACATCAGCTAAGAACAATTTGACCTTTACCGTTCTGAGTTTTACTTGAAAGAAACAATATTTGCTCATTTCAGTGGCTTGAGACTGATGTGACTTGTACAAAATATTCATCATAATAACTTGGCACTTAACATATCATACATACCAATGAGAGGTGGATCATGTGAGGTTGGCGGTATGTTCCCAGCAATAATTTGTTGGAACACTATCAAAGCCAATAAATTGGTGATAGAGTATGTGAGCTTCTCTCCGCAATCAGGAGGCAGGTAAAATACCACCAGCGAAAGTATTGATAGGAAAAAACACGGTAATATCATGTAGTATATGTAGAAGGCAGGGTGGCGTTTGAATACCAGGACGTAATGTATTTGACAGTACGGTTCTGGGCAACACGGGTATTGATGTTTCACTCGTTTGGTGCGCACTAGCTACCATGTCCCAGTCTCCATTGGATAAGAACCTATAGACACCCATTATAGACATAACATATTATATATTGGCACAATATAATCACTGTAATAAAGAGAGATGTATTCCACAAGTAAATAAAGAATGCGGCTGGAAATTTATGGGTTTATTACTCAGAAAATCAAAATTTTAAATGAGAAACATAAATACCATTTTCAAATAATTGAGGGACGAACTCATTCATTTAATTTAAGGTTGGTCTGGACCCTGGAATTATGGAAACTTTCGGGCCTCATAACTTCTAAATTGTTGGTCTAAAGTATATAAAAGTATATATATTTAGAATGGCAAAGACTTGATAAGTTCATCTGTGAGGTCAAATTTGGGCCAAAATGCCATTTTTGGCCCAAAATCCCCAAAATAAATGTTTTTAGCCCACTTCTTTTTCGTGCATCGTAACAAAAAAATTCTTGGGCCAATTTTTTTTATATTAATTTGTAAAAACTAGATCAAAATATCTAGGACGGTTTAATAATAATAAACTAACAAACAAGGGCTAACCAAGCTTACCCCAATGTAGAGGCATCCGAGCTATTTTCAGGGTACAGATCAATTTCAGAACATTGATAATTCCACGAAGCAAATGTAAGAGTGCAAACCTGGACTTCAAACGGAAACCATCTTACATGGATTCTACAAGTTGCATTGTGTATCGCTAGGGCATACCGGATTATTGTACCATCTGGATAGATGGTAGCGACAGTCTCGGCTTTGTAGATATCATCGACGTTAGCACTTAATAACAATAAAAAAAATTAAACATGGCAGATTATTGGACACACACACAAACACATTTATATTGGAAAACTACGAAGGAAAACTGATATTTGAACAAAAACGAGACTGCAACCTGAACATGGACCAGGGCCGGCACATCCTCCCTCTCAGCTATGACAACATCATCAAGTCATGTGACCCGAGAAACACCAGCGGTCACGTGACGACCACGGAATAAACCAGTGGCTCCGAAGGCTTGTAGTCGCAGGCTACCACAGCTCTGAATATAATAGTCGTGAGAGAAGTTAAAACTTTCTTATACTATGAAAACGTTTTTATTTAGACATGATTAGCACAATAATATAAAAGAAATGAGAAGGACTAGACAGAATTAATTGATTTAAAAAAAAAGAAGAAGAAATGTCAATTGTACTAATAAAAAAAAAGATGTAGAATTTCGGAAAGAAAGGTAAATGGAAGCTCCTTGAAATTAAAGGACTATTAAAAATTAGAAGAAAGGAAAAAGAAAGTATTGGTGGAAACCCAGATAAAAAATTTATATTAAATACCTTTCAAACAATGTTATGCCTGGCGACCATATTTTTGAAACAGGAACAGCGTGACTTTTTATACCATCGTAATCCTTAGGATTCCATGTCAGGAACTCGTCAGTCCATGTCTAGCAAGAAGAAGAATAAGAGCAATTACAAGAAGAAAAAAGTAGGTCCTGTACATCCGAGTTAGACGTCAACATCAATAGCGTAAAACGTGTGTTCCATGTTCCATCTTTGGAATATATAGACATCAATCTTCGGCAATCTTCAGCTTTAACGTTACAATAGATTATACTTACTGCGCAATACTTTTCATGGCATTTGAAACAAGAATTTGTCTTTAAAAAGACAAGTTCACGGATCAGGTGTATAGTACTTTGAACCCCGATTTGTTGGTGGTGTTCAAGGTCATATCCGAAGGTCAAATGTCAACTTGTAAATGGGCTGAGAATACAAAATCTGCTCTTGCATGAACAGTTTACATCCAATTGCAACCTAACCTGATCCAAAGCTGCATTATGGAAGCTTTCATGTAATGGTTATGTTTAAGGTTACATACTGATGTCAAAGGTCATTTGAGGTCAACTTTTAAATAGGCTGAAAATACAAAATCTGGTCTCACATAAAGAGTTCACATCCAATTGCAATCATTATTATGCTTTCATGAATCCAAGTGCGTGAAAATATTGGATCTAACACATAATAATGATAACATTGTATGCTTTACGCCCAATATTTATTGGTCCCGCTATGAGTTTTAAAATATTGGACTCGACTACGACTCGTGCAATATTTTTAAACTCATAGCTCGACCAATAAATATGGGATCAATCGATCCAATTTTATATCAACTTGAGCCAAAGCTGCATTTTGGGAGCTTCCATGTATTGGTGTTGTTAAAGGTCACATACTGAGGTCAAAGGTCATTTGATGTCAACTTGTAAAATTGGCTGAAAATGACAAAAAGTGTTTCACAAAAATGCAAAAAAATGTTTCACATGAATATTTACTACGTGGAATGTTCAATACCTATATCTTCAGACGACCCATCTGGAACCGCCGCCCCTATTTTTCTATTTTTTGCAGTGGACTTAGACAACCCATGGACCTATTTTCCTATTTTGATGTTCTAGAATCTTCACAGCTAATTTGATTTTTTTTTAAATATGAAAAATTTACAATTCGTTATCTTTAGTGTGTTAAACTATTATTTGTGTTTATAGAATAATCCTCACACCATCCGCTTTGACATTGAAGACGTTGAAGTTTGTGCTTTGGAACTGCATTTCGCAAACTGTCAAGTTAATATAATACAGTTATTTGATTCTGCTTCAAGCTAACTTTGCTGTATTAAGGAGGGTTTTCTTATAGCTAATTAAATATTTTTACTTATTGACAACGAGATATTACAAAGAATGGTAAACCTTACCAGTTTGGACCAGGTCTGAATTGAAAACGTTTGTTCACGGGTATTCTTTAATGAGAAATGAAGAAAAAAGTGAAATGAACAAGACGACATAATATTTGCCTAAAATATAACGATAGAGACTTTATGATTGCATATGCAATGTTGATGAAAGTAAACACAAAGAATTAGACCAATGTAGAAGTATGGTCATAAAATTGATGTTTTGAGAAAATGAAGTACTCCATAATAGCAAATTAAAACCGTGCATCTTGTCTAGTTGAAGAGCGAAGAAGAGGAAAAGGGAGCAAATAGAAGATAATTCAGAAAGAGGGAATAGAAGAGGAAGAAAAATCAAAAAAGAAAAGAAAAGGGGGCACAGAGAAGTGGAGGGGAAAATTCACATTGTCTCGCCGCAACTCCTTCCTACGACATAATTAACTTCGGCTAGCCCAATTTTCCTATTCCATCTAGAAAGGACCGGTTAGAAAGGACTGGCTAGATATTATTTTATGAAATGCAAGGAGAACAATTATAGCCCATTAGGAGTGATTATGTCAAGTACATAAATGACCTCAAAAAGAAACTTATAATTTTTCACAAGGTCATATCTTAAAATCCTAAAATTACACACAGGATTACGTCAATACACTACTCTAAACACATGTCAGTAACCAAGCAGTTATCCAAGTGACACAACAGCAAAATGCACTGATATGGAACACCTTCCTGGACCACATTCACAGCCCAACAGATTTCTTTTGCTGGGTTCCAATTATTCGCCTGTGAATGTGGTCCCGGAAGCTGTTCCATGTCAGTGCATTTTACTGTTGTGTCAGTTGGACAACTGCTTGGTTACTGACGTGTGTTTAGAGTAGAGTATTGAAGTAATACTGTGTGTAATTTTTGTTCATGTACAGGCTAATAATTGGAACCTAGCAAAAGAAATCTGTTGGGCAGTGAATGTGGTCCAAGAAGGTGTTCCATGTCAGTGCATTTTGCTGTCAACAAGAACAACAAAATTAAAAGCCCAACAAAATTGGAATATCACATTGCTTTTAAAAAATTGGAATGGAAAGATAAATGTTTTATCTATTCCAATATGCAAGAAACAGAATGTTTTATTTTGTTCACCAAAAAGTTGATGACGTCATCATTATTGCGCAATATCGATTTATTTGCAAGCCTGGTGAATTAGAAGACCTCTGAATTCATAATCTTGAGGTTTCAGGCTATCAATATCCATTGGTTTTTAAAAAGTTCTTTCAAGGTAAACCTAACTCCAGTTTTAGAGCCTTTTAAGGTCGGGGGCTCTGAGTAATGTGAAAATTGTCACGCTATATCAGGCTGTGTTCATTCAATTGAAATTTCTACTGTAGTAGTGCAATGACTGATGTTTGGTTAGAGAAAAACGACCAATCAGAAGCCCAATTCTGCCTTTCTTCCTTGCAAGTGCAGGCATATTTAATTGCTTGTTTAATGTAAATTGTACTGCCTGGGACTGTGATTGACTTGACTGTTCGGCTAATGTAGTGGTCTGCTCAACATTAATGGAAAATCCAAAGAACTTTTGTGTTGCATTTTTACATTGATTACTCAGACTCGGACTTGGATTCGGAAGCTGAATGACTTGGACTCGGAAGCTGATGACTCGGATGTTGATGACTCGACTACAACACTGAGCCAATGGTCCCTCATGAGCAAACATGCAAACATGCCGGAGTAGCTACTCAACTCATTGGGTCTGATCTCTTCGTAATTTTAATTGTTCATTTGTTTTTACATTCTTTAAAAATACTTACCATGTTTAGTAGATCGCGAAATAGCAATCGCATGACGACTTTGGTTGCTGTTGAGCTGTTGTGCACAGGACGAAATTCGTTGCTGTAATCAGCAAACAGGTGCTGGTGTAGTCTTTTGACAGCAACCGGTTGGTTCTGATAGGCATATGCTACAAACAAACAAATGTGTCAATCATGTGGTGTCAAGAACATTTACAGTGGAGATGCTCCTGCATGCATAACTCATAACTCATTAATCAAAATTCGGAAAATAGCAATAGGATATAAGTGAGAGCAATAATAAAAGTAGGCCTATCGTATACTACTACAAATAATAATAATAATGATGATGATGATGATGATGATGATGATGATGAAAAACCTGTCATTTTAATTAGGAAAGGTAAAATAAACAAATACATACCATTGTAAAACAACAGTAGAGTTATTGTTTTTAGTTGGAGATGGCTTCCTTTGAACTCCATAGTTCCAAATGGCCATCACATTCACATAGAAATGCAGTTATCATCATTATTTTTAAGTGTTTCATACTTCTGTTGTTAGAGTTGAGCGATTGAAATCTGACCTGATTTGAATCGTTTCTTTATCATTTTGGGGGAAAAGCGAGCCAGTCAATTTGTTAAAAATAATCGCTCACATATCTATGATAAATTCCATTAACTTGAACCTGGTTATTAATGTTTCAACATTAATTACCTTGTGGATCTTTCCAGGATAGCAAAAGGAAGCCGTTGACAATGGCAACCGAAATGATTTAAAACAAATAATTTATTACTCTAATGGAAGCACTGCAAACCTGATGCATTAAACATGAAGTGAACTTTTTATCATACAATGTATTTCTGTGTCATTATTCATAATACATACATAACTAGGAAAACACTAGCTCTACTCGAGGCAAAATAAAGCACGTTAAGCATAGGAATTAAATTAAATTAATCGTCCCTCGTATAATACCTTCCTTTGTCATTATTCATAATATTATGTTATTAATAATTATCATATTTTTATATTACACCCAACTAGTAGCGTATGGCGCACAATGTCATCGCCCCGATATCTTCATGGCAGAAATCGCCATGGTAGGTTGAATCCATAACCACGCATGGCCATTTTGTTCCGACCTTTGATACGCATAATGAGCCGAGGGACATCGGACTAAGGCTACTGACAATAGCCTCGTAACTGACCTCTGTGTGTGTGAGTGAGCATGTATACGCCATGATGCATCTGCTTTTAGACTACTCTTAGACTGCCTCCACGGGAGTGAGTGCAAGTAGCGTCTACGCTGCACTATAGTTCGGCACAAATCAGAATATTTTTGTCAGTTTTTGAGTTCAAGACGCGCGCTTCTTTCTCAAGACGCTAGCTAACGACTATCATATCCGTTGAACAGATATATTCAAGTGCAAGGAACCAAATCTGGCTTCTTTAGACGAAATCAATTACGGGAGATATTCATCATTTCTACCCCGGTATCCAAAGATTTATCGCCTGAATATCAAATCGTGCATAGCACATTCACGTGTATCGATCCCGGGTATTCATTTCAGTGTCTCTGCTGTATAATGTAATTATTAACCGGGCGATGTCGGTGTGTGGCGGTCGCCACACAGGGAGGTCGTTCTACTATCCATCAAGCAAGGGGTGTGGAGAGGCTCATACCGTAAATAGACTGGTTATATTTTGGAAAAATCGCGATCTTACCAGTAAGTTTGCGTAAAAGTTGGAAACCAGCTTATTTGTTTAAGGGTGGTCTTAACCCTGGAATTATGGAAACTTTCGGGCTTCATAACTGCTAAATTATTAGTCTAAAGAATATAAAAGTATACATTTTTAGACTGGAAATGACTTGCTAAATTCATCTGTGAGGTCCAATTTGGGCCAAAATTCTCATTTTTTGAGAAAATCCAAAAAAACGGGTTTTTTTGGCCCAAATTTTTCGTGCAACGTAACAAAAAAATTGTTTGGCCAAAAAATTTTTTTTATTAATTTTTAAAAACTAGATCAAAATATCTAGGGACCGTTTTTTTATTTTTTTGAATTTTGACCAACTTTGAGAAATTTGCACCAAAAATGGTCAAAAAAAGCCTGATTTTCACCCAAATTTCAAATATTTTTGGTGAAGTTGGTCAAAATTCAAAAAAATGAAAAAACGGTCCCTAGATATTTTTATCTAGTTTTTAAAAATTAGTAAAAAAAAATTTTTGGCCAAACAATTTTTTTGTTAGGTTGCACGAAAATTTGGGCCAAAAAACCCGTTTTTGGGGATTTCCTCCAAAAAAGAGCATTTTGGCCCAAATTGAACCTCACAGATGAATTCATCAAGTCATTTCCATTCTAAAAATGTATACTTTTATATTCTTTAGACTAATAATTTAGCAGTTATGAGGCCCGAAAGTTTTCATAATTCCAGGGTTCAGACCAACCTTAAACTGGGTATGCTGAACTTGAATCCGTTGTCTGCCAGGCAGTATTGTGATTTCAAGATAATCCTCAAAATAACACCCAAATGATCCCATATGGACAAAAATTAATTTTATTTCAATAACACTTTCAAATGTGTCAATTTATTCGTCTGGCCTTACGGATCCCAGAAATGTTTGTGTGCGTACGACCTACAGTTAAGAAGTAATAGGTACAAAAGGTCTAAGGTCGATTTTCTTCTTGTGCATGGGTCAAAAGTCAAAGTTGCTCCAATTTTGCAAAAATTGAGGCAAATTGTCAGTTCGCCTAGCTTACAGGTTTCGGAAAAAGAATAGTTTGCATCATCTACGATGTCTAGTTAGTATGTTACATGACAAAGAGTTAAAAGGGATGCAATCAAATTTATGGTATTTGTCTTTATTTATCATCTACCTTCTGAATTTCACATCGCAGATAGTATACAAATATTGAATGTTTATGAGTAGAATAGTAAGAATATTTACATGAGGTGAAATATGAACTGTTCCATTCAACGTGGCTTTGCCAAGTTAATGGAACAGTTCATATTTCACTGAATGAATATATTCTTTTCATTGAACGAATAAAAATATCCAATATTTGATTGATAAAATTCTTTTTCTTCCACTTAAAGGAGTATTTCGTGATCCTAGCATCCTCTATTTATGTTATTTTTCATTAGATATCCACGAAAAAAACCTATTCCCAAAATTTCAGTTGATTCCGATTTTGCGTTCGCGAGTCATGCATGATTATGTGTATTACACTGCTCCATAGACAATGCGTTGTAATTTCGTTCTGGTGCACCAGAACGAAATTCAAATTTCACGATATCTTTGCTAAACGAATTAATCTGCAAGAAATATTTTGTACATAAACATTATGTAGCCAGAGGTTTCCAGTGAACTCTTTTTGAGAAAAGTGGGGGGATGAGGCTGTGGATCACGAAATGCTCTTTTAATTGTATAAATCACCAGAAAAACAAAATACATTAATTTCAGAAGCGACACCCATACCTATATTAAAAATTGGTGTGGTAGTCTCCGTGCGAGATATACGCTCGCGTCTGTCAGCGTTGCCAAGGTAGCTG
This sequence comes from Amphiura filiformis, assembly GCF_039555335.1. Taxonomy (NCBI): domain Eukaryota; kingdom Metazoa; phylum Echinodermata; class Ophiuroidea; order Amphilepidida; family Amphiuridae; genus Amphiura; species Amphiura filiformis. The sequence continues at coordinate 88,153 of NW_027305629.1, forward strand.
CGCGTGAGTGCAATAGATAAAGGACTTGGAGTGTAATTAGTCTTTTTCTATAAATAGCAAGAATAATCAATAGTAATTGACCAATCAAAGTATCTCTGTATGAGTTATATAATAAAAACTATTCTTTTCCTGAATCCCTTGAACTTAAGAAACAGTTTGCTTCCATTTTTACGAAAATCGGAGCAACTTTCATTTTTCATCCCTATACAACATGCAAATTGACCTTGGACCTGTTGAGCTTTTAAGGGTCAATGGGTTCAAATCCAGATTGGCAATTAAACAAAATAATTATTTGAATTAAGCATACCCGAATTAACAAAAATAATTTAGTTGATACCCAGCAAACACAAAAACGTTTTTAAAACGTTTTAAATAAGTTATATTTTGGCTTTTGATTTAGGTAAAAACGTTTTAATAACATTAAAATGTCGGGTTATATAAAGGTCATGATAACGTTTTAAAACGTTTTGCATGAAAACACACTACAACAATATTTTTTAATGTTTTCACAAAATGTTATTCTAAACTATTTTTGCAAACATTTTTGCCAAATATTGTGTCAATACTTAAATAACATTATGTTAACATATTTGAACCCAGCAAACACAGAAATGTTCTTAAAATGTTTTTTTCAAAACCTTTTAATAACATTTAAATGTCGGGTTATATAAAGGTCATGGAAACGTTTTTAAAACGTTATTGAAAATATTTTGGGCAAACATTTTTCGCAAAATATTTTTTCAACCCCAAAATAACATTTTGTTTAGAATGTTTTGTATCAAGTTTTAAAAATGTTTTTGGAATGTTATAAAAACGTTTTTATACCCTTTATATAACCCGACATTTAAACGTTTTCTGCAAAACATTTTTGTTTGCTGAGCAATAGATTATCAAAAAATGTTTTTTAAGGTTATGAAAACGTTTTATACTCTTAATATACCCTTTATATAACCCGACATAATTATTATCTGTTAACCAAATGGCTCGTTAGACAACCATTTTTAATTTTTTTTGCCATAACTAAACATCCACATAAATTATATAGATTTTCAAAGTGCATATGACTCTGATTTCAATGTCATTTATGAGCCTAGCTACAGCTCGATAAAATTCATCAGGTTCACGAATATGTCAAATTAACGTGGTGTGTTTTATAAAATGTGAATAAGAAAAGTTTTAGAATTATTTGGAGTTATTTAGAAGGGTAGGTTTCATTTAAAATATAAATCCATTTATGACTTGTCATTATTTTTACTTAGCTATAGCTCGATAAAAGTACACATCTGGTTCATTAATGTCATGTTAACGGTATTTATTATGTTAATCAATATGTATAAACGAATAAATATTTTGCAAAATTGCATAAAAAAGCACAAATGTGGCTAAAATTTCACATGATTACAATCTTTGTAAAATAGATATCAAGTTAAAGCCATATTATAACATTTCTGTAAAAATAGATTAATATTATTTTCCATAAAATGTTAGCTTTTACTGTCAAATATGTCCCCTTTTAATTTTGAGCCGAACGAGTGAGGTAAAGTAGAGAAAATTGGAATTTACTACTAGCGCCAATGCATGTTACTCCCGCGGTTGTAATACGGTACGATCCTCTGATGTGTATGTGTGTATGATGAGTCCCGCACTCCGTGTACGTATTGTGTTATGCGTTATGAACATCGCATACGTGTTCGACTAATATTTCCATCGTACTAATAAAACACCAGTTTTTGACAGCACTACAGCACCTAAAGTCTTGATTTTTGCCGAGTATCTTTGTTTACTAAAGTACGTTACAATCTTGTAAAAACCAGAATTTAATTTTGTTTTTGAGGGCGTTCTCCCCACCAAATGTTATAATATGGCTTTAAACGGTGTTATGTTAATTAAAAATTGTAATCAGAGTACAAAAACGCATACAAACTCTGCAAAGTTGCATAAGGTGCCAACATTGTCTTAAAATATCAGACAATGGTATAAATTTTCAAAAAGATTAAACACATTGTTAATGAACTAAATGTCTATCTTTAAATACTAAGATGTTCAGTTCAGAAAAAATTCCCAAAAATTTGATGTGTTTATCACTTAGTGTTTCGGAGCCTGTTGAAAGTGTTTAATTTAATATTATTTACTTCTTAGTACCATGACTATGTAAACACCAAGAAGACAATTAAAAAGCATTTCAAGTACAAAATATATGTGTTTAAAGTGCACCCCCCTGGTTAAGCCCTTATAATAATTTAACAAAAACCCAAACAAAATAATATCTTATCATCAGTGCTCCTATGCCCTCCCCTGGCAAAGTTGGCTCGCTGAAAACAACAAATTGGGCGCGGAGCCAGCGATAATAATTATGGTAATATTGTAATAATCAATTCAATTTAAATTTCGCGACTTAAACAGACTCTCATAATGTGCGGCTTTCTTGGGATAAGCGTGAAACACGCGGAAAGTTTTTTTTTTATTAATTACTATGATAAGCAGTGCTTTGTTCGCAAATAAATAAAATATGCTCACTGCACGGATTTTTATTCTCACTGCACGAACGTACCAGGAGGCACGTTGAAATAGCCTCTGCCAATGATATTTCAAAATAAGAGTTTCGGTATCCCCCCTTCCAAAAAAATCATGCTCATTAGTAGGAAATATGCCCCTTATATCATACCCTGGTATCTCCTTTATATAGAACACACATGTGTCAGCTTTATTTGTTTCAATATTTGAGTGTAAATCCAAAGGTCATACTACCTTTCGATACGCCTTTAAATCAATTTGAACATGCATGATGAAACTGGACTTAATTTCAACAGCCTGCGTGTGTCATTTATGTGTAATAACCTGGTACAGATCCTCTATTCCGAAAGACAGCGGAGGTAGTAGCATAACACCTCCAATTAACATGAAGGAAATATTATAAGAGCCGGTCTTGTCAAACAGCCAACCTTTAATCAAACAAATAAAAAAAAAGATAGATAGCGTTAGGCTAGTTTGAAATGTTACTATGGCAGCCTGAAATATTTAAGAAATACTAATAAAAATTTAAATTTCAAAATGCTCTGCGAGACTATTCACATGAAACACTACTGCTCTAGAATTATATTGCTCTATGCTAAATGTTATTTTAATATTTTAAAAAATCATGTTTTTTTTCTACCAATAAACTGTTCCTCAGTGACACTTTTTCATAGCTCTCCAATAGTCCTGCCTGCTGTTCATGTTTTATATTACCCCGGATCGACCATTGCAACAGTGTGGCACTTGCTAGTGTAACTTCAGTCTAGTTATTATTCGGTTCTAGCTACAAATCACTGCTTTTTCTATTGGCAAAAACTAATACGTATTCGTAAAAATAACTTTAACATTACAGATCTACCTGACGCGAATCCACCTGCGATTGCCCCAACACCATAAGTCGCATAAATCCACGCGAATGCGTCAGTAACCGCATCCTTGGTCCCCAAAGCATCATTCATTACAGCTAAATTAGCCATAAATGTAAGCCCTATTGTAAAATTATATACCATATTAGAAACAGCCATTCCTGTGAAGGAGTCTATTAATGGATCAATTGCAAGAGATATACCACAGATGATACATGTATTGTACAAAACTACTCGATTTGATTTTATTATCATTTTCAAGACAGGGAAGGTCAGTTTTCCTAGAATATTACTAAGTCCTCCAATGGTTCCAAGGAATGAAGCTGTTATTGGAGCTATTCCTTTGTCTTCTGCATTAGGGATAAGGTATATTAGCCAACTGCCGTAACTCCACCCAGAAGCGGCAGATAGAACGAGTACATTATCGAAGGTTATATTTTTCAATAATTCCATGTTAAACATATTACTTATGAATGTTGTAATTCGCTTCATCAACGATACCCTCTTGTTGCTCTGCGCTGTTTCATCAGATTCAATATCGCTGTCACTAATTTTGCAATATTCCATTGCAATCGTCAGCCTTAGTCTTTGGTTATACTTAATTAAGTCTCCACAGACCACGTAATGTAATGTTACAGCCCCCAGTATCCACAAAGCACCACGCCATCCATATGTGTCCAATAGGAACTGGGTAAATGGTGGTAGAGCTATAACACCAATTGACATTCCACAGGTGGCAATAGAATTTGCCGTATTAATTGTATCATCATTGAAGTAATCTGGTAGTACTCCTAGAGCTGTGACTTTTGATATAGCCATAAAACCTGCATTATTTTAAAAGATTATAAAGAAATGATTTATTTTATACATGTAGGTCGACGTACCTTATTGTATGTACATTATCCCCTTGCAACAAACGCAGATTAATTGCCACAAAGTTGATCCTGTCCGTCTATGTGTGACAGTGGCATAAGACTAGCATACCTTAGGACTAGTGGATCAGTGTAGACCCATCGAACGTAAAGGGTCTATCTCTAACCAAAAAGACATTGTCCTCAAAAAATACATATGCTATACATAATATAGTCAGTCAAGTTTCTTCTCTGAGCCATGATTCTCCCCGTCTCTGGATTACGTTTTTGTTGATATCTAGACTTTATTCATCTCTTCCGTTGCTTCTCCAACATTGTAGCATTTTTAAATGTGGAAATAAAATCAGTTGACTATTAAATCTTACTTTGCATTGCTATCGCTATTACCAAACCAGCTAAATGTTGACATAGCGAAGCCAGTATTAATCCCATACCGGCCACACTTCCTGCAAAGATTATCGTGTATCCGGGATCTATAATGCCGGACCGTCTCAAACCTGACAATAGTAAACCTGAAAATAAGATCAAAAGACAACTTTGCAACCTTATTCCAAACGTTCTTGTCACAATGACTATTTATTAGTAACATACATATATCTCACGTTTTTCTCGTATTTTGTCTTTCACGTACGCTACTATGTGCAGTGGCGTAGCGACGGGGAGGAGCAGAGGGGGTACGGGCCCTGGGCGCCATCTTAGGGTAGGAGCGCCGAATTGCCAATTCAGCATGGATTCTGCGCCCCCTCCAAGCGATAAAACTCAAAATTCAAAAAAGTCAAAAACCCAAAATTCACTAAACTTCATTATAACCAAAATTACTTAGTGGTATTGTTGTAACTTATCGCGTGCTCCGCGCGTAGTTATTTCAAGAATGCGGGCGCCATTATGTATCCTTGGCCCCTGGCGCCACAATCCTTAGCTACGCCACTGACTATGTTTTGCGACCGACGAATTACGATTATCATTTTCTAAATTTTGGAGTGTATGTTTAAAATCAGCTGAATTAATTTTTATGACATGTTAGGTAATCAAGAAATGCAGCTGCGGTTTAACTATACTCCAATTTCACTGTTCCTCAATACGACTATAATGATGAATGTGTTATATACTACAACTGTACATTTCGTCAGCCGTATCACATACTGACGTATTTGTAAAATACACAATTCGAGAAAATCGAATTTGAAAACTTAGCGATTTCATTTGCTGCATTATCTCAATGAAAACATTATTGTCGATTTAAACCTGATTTAAAGTAATGCAAATATTCCATATGTTCAATGTATTTCACTTATCCCTATCAAAGCATAACTTATTCTGCAAAAAATCAATATCAAATTAAATACGTCACTATGTGAAAAGGATTAATGACAATTTCGCCGTACAAATGACAGTTGCGCAAATGCGTCCGATGTGAAAAGGACAAAACAACAATTTTACCGTGCAATGAAAAAGTCGCGCAAATACGTCGCGCAAATACGTCACTATGTGAAACAGCAAATTCTTCAAATTGCAGATACGACATACCATTTGTTTTCAATTACATGTTACTCATTTCGGTAATAAATGTACGATTAAAGCCATAATGTGTGATTTGCTTGACAGCGACGCCCTCAATTTTACTCGGATTTCTACTTTTTGCATAATTATATGCCCAGTGGTGTACTAAAAAACCACGTAAAAGACTAAGCCTGAAGTGCTTTAATATGAGTAATATTTAACTTTTTATATTAAAACAGAGTTCATCGATCGACTGCTTGCTAACATTTCCCGTGAATGTCAGCTTATGTGTACACACGTCGAGCGCGATGCTCCGTGCAGTATTACGTGTTACGATCGGCGAGCGTAGTACACGCATTGTAGGCGCTGGAATGAATCGCAGGGGGTCCATACAATCATCACCCCCCCATGTCGAAAAAAATGTAAATTTCAGACCATTTTAACCCAAAATGAAGTTGAAGGTTGCTATGGAGGTGCCTTTTTCAATAATAGCTAAAAAGGTACATGTATGCACAGGGTAATTTGGGGGCCTCACCTTTTGGGGGCCCTGGGCCCGGTCCATCTGGCCCAATGGTAAATCCGGCCCTGGCTGACGCAACTGATACAATATTCTTTCATTTTCAAGATTTTAGGTTCAAGAAACTCATGAAAACTGCGCTTTTTAAGTAATTATTCGAGTATAATTATATTCACTTACATGCAAAACTACCGATGCCGGGAATTAGAGAAATTGCCAGTCCAATTATCCATGTTTGTGTGACAAACTGTTCGCGTAGAGAAGGTAATAACACGCTGAGACTTTTCATTATCCCAGTTTCTAAAGCGAGCACTACAGTAACACAAAATAAAACCATGTATTTTGGAAAACGATACGCTGAATAACAGTCGGACTGTTCCATTCCGAATTGGTAAAATATCATTTGTTAAATCACTAGTCGCAAAGTTCGGAAGACACGGCTGAAATTAAAGCAACGATCGTCAACGGTTGTTCAATACACTAACTGACCGAGAATAGGCCTGTGACCAAGAATAGGCGTATTGACCCTAATTAATTCTGTTGGTGCGTATTGTGAGATCTATACATTGCAATGGCTGCCACGCAAATGAAAAAAGTCAATCATGACATATAGTTCCATTTTATTCTGGGGCGTGTATTGTAAATGGAATGGCGCCGGCGAATGACTAAGTATAAAGAATATAAGAATGTTTCATCTGCCATGTTTCGAACCCGGGACCTGGGGTTTGAAAAGCAGCGATTCTTAAAGGATGTCTCCGGCGATCACAACATTATGCCTTATATGTTAGAAAATTAATTACCAAGCACGTATAACGTGGGTTTATTTTAAACGAACTTATATTGACCATAAAAACGTATTAAACATTATTAATACAGCCGTATCTCAACACGCGATATTCAAAATTCTCGGACGCCGAAATGACGTTCCAGTCATACAATATAGCTAACAACAATTGAGTACAAAATAACTATGTCATCATTGCATTAGACAATTTCGGCGCGGAAATTTTGAATATCTCGTGTTGAGAGCCAGTTGTTTTTATTAGTTTTTATGGTCAATAGCTGTCATTATGAGTTTGAACTTGTAAATGCGATTTTCCAAATTACTCAACCTATGGACTTGGTATTTGGTGGAATGGTGTGTCTTGATAAAACTTTTAATTTTCATGCAAAAAAAAAATATATGCGGTGCTATGGTAACGGACGCCATATTTGTCTTTTAAGGGGGGAGTCTGTGCGTAGTCTTTTAACGTAATGGTCAGTCTTATAGTGACCAAATGTGGTAGGTAGGTCTATGACATGTCTATCTAAACTTACTCATAGCGGGTTTTTTGAAAGAAGGTCAAATCGGTGCGTTGCGATGCGTTAAATATGGTAAAATCCACATTTTTGGGAAAAAATACCAAATTTAGGTCGTTTCCATAGTTACGAAGGTTTAATTCAAAAATGGTTCTGCGTAATTCAAGATATATATACCAATGACATATCTGCCAAATTGTAGATTGATCGGAGTTAGCGTTACTGAGAAAAGCTGCGCGCAACCTCTAAACCTGCGTAAAATCGCAATTGGCAGAAAACATCTTTTTAAGTCTAGAAACACTAAATATGCAAAACAGTTGGTAATTATGCAATTTTTCTATTCTAAAAACATACTATTAAGGTGGTACGAAAGGCAAAATCAAGTTGCTCTGATTGAGATTAAAATAGACTTGTTCCTTAGAGATATGCAAAATAATCTTAATTCTAAAATTTGAGCCAAATCGGACAAACGGTTTTTGAGATATTGCTGTTGAAAGATTCTTTGTATTCTATTGTTTTTGCCAATATATTGATGAAGTTAATGAGGAAAATTGGCCAAATGTGCTCATTAATATTAATTTTTGCCAATATTTTGCCAATATTTTATGAATAAACCTTCATACTACTTTTACCTTTACGAATTTTGACCTGACACTTTGCCAATGTGTCTCTATGACCTAAACCTTTAACATGTGATTTTTCCGCCCATCTAATTTGCATATTTGCATAATTAATTAGCCTTAAGTATAATGCTAATTAATTATACAAATATGCTAATTAGATGTGCGGGAAAATCACATGTTAATGTTTTAGGCCATAGAAACACATTGGCAAAGTTTCATGCCAAAATCATATAAAATAAAAGTAGTATGAAGGTTTATTCATAAGATATTGGTATAATATTGGCAAACATGAAAACAAAAACAATAGAATACAAAGAAACTAAAAACATGTATATCTTGACAACCGTATGTCCGATTTCCTTCAAACAAAAACTATTTTGCTCAGTGTATTTAGCTTAACTTATTCAATCTATTCAAATGGTTCTAAATTTACTTTCTGTTTTCCAGAAACATCGTTTCGAACCCCCTTAACTGTGATAATAGTTTATAAATTAATTCCAAATTAATATCTAATTGGCATTTATCTTTGAATTTGTTAAAAATCGCCCCTTGAAAAACAATAAAATACAAAAGAAACGTAATGTACGTATTACTAAATCGGTAGACATTTGCGGTAATGATGGATTAAAAAAATAATAAAACACTTACCATCCGTCAATACCAATAATTTCAACAATTAGACAACATTTACAATGAAAATGCTTTTAAAATTAATTACAATTAATATTTATCTTTGAATTTTGTTGAAAATAGCCCTTTGAAAAACAATATAAAACTAGAGTCAATAGATTCTGAGTACAAGCCGCCGGCAGTAAATATAACATTAATGAGTCAATTTTGACCAATTTCAAAATTTGACCTTCGACCCCTAAACTTTGACCGTCACCATTGACTTTTTGTTTTGTCTCACTAAGGTCTATCATATGCAGCATTCAGATTTGCCATACCTCGCTGTTTGAAATTTTACACATTTTGACCTTTTGACCCCAAGTAAAAAGAGGTCACCATTGACTTTTTGTTTTGTCTCACTAAGGTCTATCATATGCAGCACTCAGATTTGCCATACCTTGTTGTTTCAAATTTTACACATTTTGACCTTTTGACCCCAAAGTAAGCATTGTACAAAGAGGTCACCATTGACTTTTTTGTTTTGTCTCACTAAGGTCTATCATATGCAGCACTCAGATTTGCCATACCTCGTTGTTTCAAATTATACACATTTTGACCTTTTGACCCCAAAGTAAACATTGTACAAAGATGTCACCATTGACTTTTTATTTTGTCTCACTAAGGTCTATCATATATAGCACTCAGATTTGCTATACCTCGTTGTTTGAAATTTTACACATTTTGACCTTTTGACCCCAAAGTAAACATTGTACAAGGAGGTCACCATTGACTTTTTGTTTTGTCTCCGGTCTATCATATGCAGCACTATAACTTGACATATCTTGTTGTTCAAATTTAGTTTGTATTGCATACGGGGTCAAAGGTCAAGCAATGGTCAAGCTGTGAACACCCTGAATACCCATGCCACTAGTGACCAACATGTATTAATTAGAGCTTCTTGTTTGTAGAAGAAGAGGCAGATTGCCAGAAAGAAAGAAAGAAAGAATTAGCGTAAAACAGAACAAGCCGACTTTGTCGTCGGCTTGTAACAAAAGAAATACATTGCATGTATCGCTGTAGGTAAAATGTTTTTAGCGTCGTCTATCTCGCTTAGATTTGCTGTTGCTTGAGAACCAAATGGCCAATTGAGCTCAAATAAAAAGCAAATAATAGCTTTATTGCTAAAGCCAATTTCAAATGGCCGGTTGAGCTCAAATAAAAAGCAAATAATAGCTTTATTTCTAAAGCATTTTAATCTGGAAATAACTCAAAATGATATTTGCACTATTTTCACTATTTCACTAAGTTCAGTCTCCCCTTAATAGTGTATTTAATATGCAAAAAAAAACAATTTCCTTTCTCCACGGTGTATCGGGAACTAACTCTTTAGTATGTTAAATGGCCTTCCCATTTTACGTGTTGAAGGCCACACTCTACATACCTCAATAAACATCTAAAGAGAAGATAGCTGTAAATTTGTGTAATGAGCACCATTGGCCAGTTTGCCAAATATGAGCATTATATGAAAAAGTAATAAAAAAAAACATTAAAATTATGAACTAAAAACTGAAAAAACATTTTTTTTTTTGGCCCTCCCTGATTTTGTCCAATTTTGGATCTGTCGGTGGAAGGCAAGCAAACAAAAAATTGTTGGCATTATTGCTCAGATAATGTGGGCAGCTTAATAATCTCCTCTGGTTCAATATTAGGACAGTGACAACAAATGCAGTACAGTAAATCTAGACCTATTCTTTTTTTACTCATTTGTGTACATCCATATCAAAACTATGCACTTGTGGGCTGCTATATGTGTCTCTTTTACATAATAGCTAGGAATAAATACCAGACTCATCTCAAGTGGACATGGTAGAGGTCACTTCAAATCATCCCCAAGTCACATGGTTTAGGAATACATGGTTTTGGAATGTTTTCTGTATTCTTAAACCATGTGACTTTGGGATGATTTGAAGTGACCTCCACTTGAGATGAGTCTGGTATTTATTCCTAGCTATTATGTGAAATGAGACACCTGTAGCAGCCGACAAGTGTATCGTTTTGATATGGATGTGCACATTTATGGCCAAATTTTACTTTAATTTTGACCAAATTGCTCAAGGAAACCTCTTTTAATTAAGACTATACTTTATTCATTTGCGAGCAAGGCACTGCTTAATTATGCGTCACCCGTCTTGCGCGGTTTGCATCTAATCCTCATCTTTGTTTTCTTCACCTCTCCCTCTTTCCCCCCTTTACCTCACATCCCTCTTCTCCCGCTTTCCTCTTATCCTCTATACCTCAAGTTTATCTACCCCTTGCCTCTGCCACTTCTTTCCCGTCTATTCTTAAACACTTAAGAATGTTCTTGCAATCTTATTGGTTCTATACCCGTGTGATATGACACGATATCACACACTTTAGCGCGTGCGTGTCGACGCGATACTCGGACGCGCTATTTGAACCAATCGGGAGGTGCATAGCAACAACCGGGCTGATCGATTCTAAGCCCTAGGTAATTACATGTAAAATTTAGGATTTAATTTGGGTTAAAATTTGGTATATTTATGATTAATATTTTTATTTGAATTGAAGTGTTTAAGAATGAGAATATTGTTTTAGCCGCTGTTGTGCATCTATCGTCTCATATAACACGCGGCATCATTATTTTCGGCGTAAAACAACTCGGCTTCGCCTCGTTGTTTTACTTAAAATAATAATGTCGCCTGTGTTATATGAGACAATAGATGCCATCCAGTGGCTAAAAACAATACCTTTATTCTCTAATTATGGCGCAACTTTCCCTCTTTCCCCCTTAAATTCACGTCATCTTCTCCTGCTTAAACACTTTCATCAGATTCCGAAATACTAAATGATAAACACATCAAATCTTTTGGGTATTTGTTTTTACTAGTTTATGAACTGAAAATCTACATATTTAGTTTATAAACAATGTGGTTAATCTTTTTGAGGATTTTATACCACTGTCTGATATTTTAAGCCAGTGCATTTTATGCAGCTTTGCAGAGTTTGGATGCTTAATTACAATTTTAAACATAATACCGTTTAACTTGGTATCAGTAAACCAGCTGCAGCTAGGTAAAAAAACATTAATCAAATGGATTGACTTTTTAAATGAAAACCTACCCTTTAATATCTTAATATCTGTAAACCAAATGTGTACTTTCATCGAGCTGCAGCTATAGGTAAAAAACACGTAAATTAAATGGATTGACGTTTTAAATGAAAACCTAACCATTCTAAATAAATCTATTTCACAAAGATTAAAATCATATGACATTGTCGGTACATGCGTGTTTTTATGCAATTTTCCAAAGTTTTTATTCGTTTATACATTCTATTTTTTCTGACATTTTTAATCATAATACCGTCATAACATTACATAAATGAACCAGATGTGTATTTTTATTGATCTGTAGCTAAGTAAAAATAATGACAAGTCAATTGAATGAATTTATAACTCCAAATAATTACTTTTCTCACATTTTATAACATTTTATTTAGTCCTTTGGATTAATAGGATGAACAAATTTTAATATTTTCCCAGAGTAGCCAGTGCACATAAACCATGTAATCGTTATAAAAAAACCCAGTGCATCCGGCCGGATTCGAACCGGCGACCTTCGTAATTCTAGAACGATGCTCTAACCAAGGAGCTAAAAAGAGCAGAAGATATAAGTCTGTAGGTATCTTCTGCTCTTCTCCAATGTGCCTCTTTAGCTCAGTTTGTTAGAGCATCGTTCTAGAATTACGAAGGTCGCCGGTTCGAATAATCCGGCTGGATGCACAGCTTTTTTGGGTTTTTTCAACGTTTACGAGCAGGGGAGAGATTAAAATTTGTTCAAAATAACGTTAATTTGACATATTCGTGAACCAGGTGTGTACGTTCATCGAGCTGTAGCTAAGCTCAAACATGACATTAAAAGAGAGTCATATGCATTTTGAAAATCTATATAAATACGCACGTTTATTATTTAAAATATTCTTGATCGTGTGACCAATGGTGTAAAATATTCCTTAAATTGTCTTTACGATGATATTACGCTAATATATGAAAAATCTGAATCTTGCACCCTATGTTGTATTAGTAAATACATATACATTCTGTTCTGGGGTGATCTCTTTTTCTGCACTGAACCTGGGAAGATGGTATGAGCGACGATTTTGGAGCACTTGTGATGTGGCCAAACCAGGAGAGTTTGTGTTCCTTCGGTTATTTGGAGATGTCTGTGGTCTCCGATTGCTGTACTTGTTTCAGCTCTGAGAACTGAATGGTTCTGGCTGTGTATGGTACTCTCAAGAGGCGACAAGAAGATTTTATTTCATCAGCTCCAATCTTCTTTCTAACCTTTTAGATACAATCATCCAGGTACACAAACATAACAAAAAATGTGTTTAATTTGTTATAGCTACAGTACCACGCCTCCTCTAAGACGCTGAACTATTGACCTTTGACACGGTTTGTTTGACGTCACAGGATAGTCTTCGAGGTACTTTTAGATACTGTCCGGCTTTCACATCCATCGTCCATAGATGAAGGTAGCGAAAACAACAGCACGGTGGCCCAATGGTTAGGGCGCGAGCTTCATGATTGGTAGGTTGCGGGTTCAAGCCCCACCACGGCCAGTGTGTTGCGTCTTTGAGCAAGATAGCTTAATTCCCAATTGCTTCACTCCACCCAGGTGTAAAATGGGGAGCTGCTGGGGGTAATCACAATCTAAGTCGCTGAGAGTACCTGCGCATCAGTTGCGGACTTGGTGAAGCGGAAATGATTCTGATATATCCTAATGACAGCGGAATAATTGTTGAAGTGTGCTGATAATTAGGCTATGCCTAGCTGAAGCGCACGTTAAATCAAACAACATTTTTTTTTTCTTCTTCTTTGTTTTGTGGAAAATTGTTACTCTTGTTAATATTCGTCAATTGATCTGGAGAGAGATAATAAGACCACGGTAGTTCTTGTTCTTATCAACCGAATTTGAAGGATTTATACTTATAGTTGCGTTACTTCTCTCCTTTGACTGTTACTTCTTGGATGTGCGTTTGACATTACGTATATGTTATTTCTTTGTAATTTGTGATGATATTACAATATTTTTAAGGGAGGACATGCATCAGAAGCTGAATTTCATTTAATTCCCTCCGGGCAATTGGAGACGGAGCAGATATAGCATCTCATAACACATACAGATTCGGTTTCATCAAAACACATGACACTTATTTTCAAAAAAATTCAATCGGTTTGTTTTAATAGATTAGGCTTTTATAATTTTCAGTGTCTCTTGGCGACGGTTTTATGTATTTTTGTGTGCATTGCTTCAGCAAATCCTGACATTTCACCAGATTTAAAGCATAAAACTTTATGCGTACATAAAATTGCAACCTGAAGTTGGCCTGTTTTTCAACATTAAGCAGTTGCCTTTACCCCCCCTATATCGCATGTAGGGCTATGCCCGAACACTAGTACCGAAAAAGGGGCTCTTTTTAATCACTCTTCTGTGACGTGTCTTACCGTAGAAGGGCGTAAAAGTGCAATGAGAGGTTTTGATTTCTTACGTCTAGGTGCTTACACCCGACTAACTATTAACACTGTACCTTCAAAGCTCTTCAGAGCCCAGGTTCAGAACATCCAGCATGATTTGTTCCCAGAATATAATGAACAGTAACAGGGAGAATAGGCAGACAACTATTTTTGTGAACATTCACAAAGAGTGTTTTTAAACTTCGCTCACAGCACTATTGTGCAGGGACTCAATCAGTGACGTGATTAGAGTGCAGATGTTGTGATTCATGGCACATAAAACCTCGTGCCAATCCCGGTCATATACCTTCTTAAAGTCCATAAAGTTACGATGGGGTTCTTTCTGATGGTCAATTTATTTATCGCCTATGAATCTCAAGCTCTGTAGTAATCCAGCTTGCTCTTCTGAAAGTACGTCTTGTGTCTTCATGCGTTTCAGACAAATGTGGAGAAAAAACTTCCTTGGATCGCTGAAAAGGTTTATTATGTTTGATTAAGTTTGATGCTTAAAAACCTGTACAGATCCTCTACTCCAAAAGACATCACGGGTAGAAACAGGACACACCCCATTAATATGAATGAAATATCGTAAGAACCCGTGTTGTCAAACAGCCAACCTGTATTCAAACAATAAAAGAAAAACGGTTATGTTTGGTTCTCGGAGATGTCCGAGCAATTTGTTATTACATGAGAATAAATAAAAAGAAAATTACTGGAAATTATAACAATGTACGCCATGACACGTAAGAGACTAATATTGGAGTCTTGTTTCTTCGTTCGAAGCAAACACAAACTTTGCACTATTATTCTGTATAATTACCTATAAGGTTTTGAGATAAAAGACGAATTATTACTGAATATTTAAATTATTAATCATACAATTGAGAATATATTATGAAAGCATTATACCGCAGAATTATATCTACAAGGACGTATATGCCTGAGGTTTTTGATTTTGACGACAGAAACGACAGGCAGATACCCTCGAAACATTTCATTAGAATGGCATGACAATAATTATGATAATACTTGTTTGTACAGCCGCCTGTATCAGTAATATGTTCAAACTCCAAATAATGCTCTGTGCAGGGTGTCTTCCTTTCTTCTCTTTCGTCAAAAAAAGCAAAACACTAATGACATGCTTTTAGAAGGAATTCTCTGGTATTCATTCACTCTAGACTTGTTAAACATATATCCCTACTTATATACCAAAAAAGGAGAAAGGGGGAGAGAATGATTCTTAAACGCTTCTTAAAAATTGTCACGTATGCAGAACACACGACCTTTTCAGAACCACTTTGGAGTATTAACCCCATGAGAACTACCTTGCGATTGGCCAAAAGAAATGTTCATTATCAATTCGACCAATCAGCAACATTGTTAGAATAATTTCACTACGCAAAAAAATTGGGGTGAATTATTTTCAATGCTCCATTCTGAAAATATAATGTATTATTGACCAAGCAGAGGCAATGTTAGATCGGCATGTAGTGCTCAGGGGGTTAAATGGTTCACTCACCTTGTCAGAACCCTATTGGGTTATCTGTATACAAATTTAAGATTCTTCAGGACACTGATCTCAAGAACCTATACGTTTTACCAACGGGTTCTACTTCACAGAAGCGGTTTTCATAAGAGTTTAAATAGGCATTGCTTAATTACCTGAAGTGAATCCTCCTGCAATTGCCCCGGCTCCAAAAACTACAAAATACCATGCGAATGCGTCAGTTACTACATCCTTAGTCTCCAAAGTATCATTCATCACAGCAAAACCAGCTATGAAACCAACCCCCATTATAAAGTTATACACAATATTACAAACAGCCATTCCTGTGAAGGAATCTATTAATGGATCAATTGCGAGAGATATCCCGCTGATGATACATGTAATGTACAAAACTACTCGATTTGATTTTATTATTATTTTCAAGACAGGGAAGGTCAGTTTTCCTAGAATATTACTAAGTCCTCCGATGGTTCCAAGGAATGAAGCTGTTATTGGAGCTATTCCTTTGTCCTCTGCATCAGGGACAAGGTATATTAGCCAACTAGCGTAACTCCACCCAAAAGTGGCAGATAGAACGAGTACATTATCGAAGGTTATATTTTTCAATAATTCCATGTTAAACATATTACTTATGAATGTTGTAATTCGCTTCATCAGCGATACCCTCTTGTTGCTCTGCGCTGTTTCATCAGATTCAATATGGCTATCACTAATTTGGCAATATTCCGTTGCAATCGTCAGCCTTAGTCTTTGATGATACTTAATTAAGTCTCCACAGACCACGGAATGGAATGTTACAGCCCCAAGTATCCACAAAGCACCACGCCATCCATATGTGTCCAATAGGAGCTGGGTAAATGGTGGTAGAGCCATAACACCAATTGACATTCCACAGGTGGCAATGGAATTTGCCGTATTAATTGTATCATCATTGAAGTAATCTGGTAGTACTCCAAGAGCTATGACTTTTGATATAGCCAGAAAACCTGTATTTTTTAACAAAGTTGTAAAGAAAAGATTAAAATCCAGTTTATAGGTCGAAGTACCTTATTGTGTGTAGATTATCTCCTTTCATCAACCGCATGCAGGTCAATTGCCGCGAAGACAAAATATCAGAGTGAACAAAACCCCGAGGAATGTTAATCCTTTTAGCTCATAAATCTTGTTAGAGAACCGAGAGTCGCAACGGGGACTGGAAAGGCATGAACATATACGCTGGAGAAGTTACGTAATTAATCGGATTAACTACCATAGCAATAGGTCAAAACAATTTTGAACATATCGCGCTGCACTACAAGCAGGTTGAACTAATCACCCGTGTATGTCTGCAATCATAGATTGAATACAATACTGGTCTTTTCAAAGATACTAATTTACAGGTGCAAGTGATCAGCATGATATGGTTCAATGCAGAGGTACCGCGTGAACGTACCAGTGCAGCGCGGTATATTCAAAAATTGTTTTGACCTATTGCTATGGTAGTTAATCCGAATATTACGTAACTTCGCCAGCGTATAGAGTACAGGGTGTTCCATAAGAGGCGGGTCCAAGGAATTGTTGCATTTTTAATATGAAACAGATTCATTTGGTTTAGTAGATTTGTAGTAACAATTCAATTTTTAAAATTAAAATGTTACACTTTGTTCTATTTTTTTTATCAAAAGCTTCCAATTTTTTAAATAGTGTTTCAATTGTGTTTATGCTATTTTGTATAATATACAGTGTATAGTTACGGTTGCCAGGTTACAGTTGCCAGGTATTACCGTAAAATATACATGCTTTCTACCGTATTTTATACAAGATTATGGGCATTTATCGTATTTTACGGTAATTATACGGTACATATGCTTATTATACGGTGAAATACTTGGTGAAATTATGGTTTTTACGGTAGAATGCTGACAACTTGGTTGCTATTCTACCGAAAAAAGTACGGTCAAGTTTTTACAGAGTAGACCCATATAACGTAAGGGTATTGTCTCTAACCATTGCACAGTGTCAACACCCTATATTATAAATATTTTTTCATAGCTCCATACTCCGTGGGTGAAATCAATATTCTATTGTTGACATAGATAAAGAAAGTTTACATATGCATTGTGAAATACACGTGTGATCGAATATTCAATACAAGCACCTTAATTTTAGGTGAATGGGCTATTTGTGTTCCTTTATATAATTGTAATTCTCAAAATTAAATATATCACATTTTTAACTTACGATTTAAAAATCGTTACGCCAAAAATGCAGTAAAAATGTATCCAGAGCCAACAGCAATGGCCGCTAATTTAGTGTATTTAATTTCAAGTTAGTGTATTAAAAACAAAACCTGGGGTTTACCTCAAAACAAATCGAATTTCCTTGTAATAGCAACACCATATGGGATACTAGAGCATGCGCAAATCGTAATAATTTGTAGAATAGAACTTGGTGGTATCTCACATGATAGTCGTACTATGCTTAGCCTGAGTCGCTCGGCCTATCTCGAACAAAATCGCCATGCGTAGCTATTGAAAAACGAGAGGATTCGCCGTACTATCACGGCAATTTTTGACACGAAGATATATGGATGATGACGCTGTGCATTGTTCTCAATAAATACATACATAGGAGCAGTCAAGCTTCTTCTCTGAACCAGATTATCTCCGTCTCCGAATTTCGTTATTGTTGTTATCTGGATTTTATTCATCTCTTCAATTGAAGACCTGAGCACAAGAAGACGTAAGTCCACTTGGTCCCTCAACATGTATACACTAAAGTTACGTATAGTTTCTTAGGGTTTTATAATGTTTAATTCATGTTCCAGGGTGAAAACATCATGAAAGGTTGTGAAAGATTCGTTTTGGCCCCTGGACATGTATAAAACATTACCAAACCATACGAAACTATACACAACTTGAGTGTATACATATTGAGGGGCCAAGTGGACTACGGTCTTCTTGCGCTCAGGTCTTCAATTGCTTCTCCAACATCATTGTTGCATTTTTAAATATTGTTTGAAAAAAATGTGAAAAAAAATCAGTTGACTAATCTTACTTTGCATTGCTATCGCAATTACCAAACCAGCTAAATGTTGACATAGCGAAGCCAGTATTAATCCCATACCGGCCACACTTCCTGCAAAGATTATCGTGTATCCGGGATCTATAATACCGGACCGTCGCAAACCTGGCAATAGTAAACCTGAAAATAAGACCAAAAGACAGCTTTGTAACCTTACTCGAAACGTTCTTGTCACAATGACTGACAAGAAATTGATTATAAATATAAGCATTTCAAATGTTGGTTGATGCTTGATATCCTCGTACTTGGAGAACGCATGAAAACTGCTCTTTTTAAATTATTATTCGAGTATGATTATATTCACTTACATGAAAAACTACCGATGCCGGGAATTAGAGAAATTGTCAGTCCAATGATCCATGTTTGTGTGACAAACTGTTCGCGTAGTGAAGGTAATAACACGCCGAGACTTTTCATTATCCCATTTTCTAAAGTGAGCACTACAGTAACACAAAATAAAAACATGTATTTTGGAAAGCGATGAGCTGAATAGGAGTCGAATTTTACCATTCCGTATTGGTAAAATATAACTCGTTAAAGGAGGATTTCGTGATCCTATCATCCCCTTTTTATGATATTTTTCAGTAGATATCCACAAAAAAAGCTTATTCCCAAGATTTCAGTTGATTCCGATTTTGCGTTTGCGAGTTATGCATGATTATGTGTATATTACACTGCTCCATAGACAATGTGTTGTAATTTCGTTCAGGTATACCAGAACGAAATTCAAATTTCACGATATCTTTGCTAAACGAATTAATCTGCAGGAAATGTCTTGTACATAAACATTATGTAGCCAGAGGTTTCCAGTGATATAAAATCTCAACTTTTTTGAGAAAAGTGGGGATGATGCTGTGGATCACGAAATGCCCTTTTAAATGACAAATGTGCGTGCTTCGGTTTTAACGACCAGAAATAACTAAGCCTTCTGGTGGGTGTAAATTTTGTGACTTACATGGCAGCTGCCACGCAAATAAAACTGCATTATGAATAAATGCATGAACAATGTCAATTCGGATATATATATATATGTGTGATGCGATCAAGCAAAATCAGTCGGAACTCGGAAATTTTAATTTTGAGATATAGCCAAACAAAGGCAATATTCCCTGTTGTTTCCTGTTGTGTTGGAAAATCTTTAATTGTTCATATCTTTGGAACTGGTTGATCAATTTCAATGGGGTTTTCTGCAAAATCCAGCTTTGTAAATGCTTTTTACTATCCTATAAGAAACTGAAAATTTAATATTTCCGACTCATTTTGCTTGATCGCATCACATATAATATAGTAAGCTACAAAGTTAATTTATACTGTCTGATAATGAAATGTTACTTAATTACAATACTAAAGACATGTATAAGACTGTAAATGCTCTTTTGAATAAGAACTCATGTGACCTTCCAGATAGTAGCTCTCCAACTACATTAGCTAATGATTTCTGTAAATATATATTTCATTGTTAAAGTGAAAACAATTCGTGCTATATTTATGTTGTCCATACTACCTCATCAAATACTACTTTCCACTGTACTATATACATCAAGCACATGGGAGGGATTTCTTGACTAATTTGATGCTGAAAAAGAGTTATCAAAAATAATAACGCAGCGGCCCGCCAAGTCATGTGACCTAGACCCCCTTCCGACCTGATTGTTAAAGAAACATCTCCATTATCTTTCTCCCTACTTTAACCAACTTTATCTTCGTAGGGCTACCATATCACGCCTATGCTGAAAAAAGTGTTCCTTGACAAACACCTGCTCTACCGGCCTGTGTCCAATCTGCCCATGTTGGTAAATTGATTGAAAAAGGGTTGTCTCTACTCAGGTCAGTATGTCAAGCATTTGTAGTGCAATAAACTTTGCATAAAAGTTAGCATTTTTCTCAAAAAATAATTACACATTGGTAACAAAAGTTATGTATATAGGGGCAAGGAAAGAAATGAGGTATATTCTAGCGGTACCTCTTTTCTTATCATAAATAACGTACCGCTTATCTTGAGTAACTGAAATTCCAGTGTAGTAACTGGATTCCTTGCCCCTATAAAATACATAACTTTTGTTACCAGCGTGTTATTATTTTTAGAGGAAAAATGCATAAATAGTCACACATTTATCAAGGGGTGTAGTACCACCTTCAAGCCATATTGTAACATTTCCATAAAAATAGATTGGTATTTCGTTTCCATAATATGTTCTCAGATATGTCTCCTTTTAATTTTGAGCCGAACAACTGAGATAAAGCAAATAAAATTGGAATTGGTGTCACTCCGTCGGTGGTGCTACGGTACTGTCCTTTGATGGGTGTGTACCGTCCCCACGCTATATACGTACTGTGGGGATGAACACCGCATACGCGTTCGACAAATATTTCCATCGTAATAGTAACCGTCTTATTAAGACGGTTTATTCAAAATCTTGATCTTGACAAAACTACAACACATAAAGTCTTGATTTTTTGCAGAAAAACACAGAATATTGAAAAATTATTTCGAGCGTCCTCCTCAGCAAATGTTACAATATGGTTTTAACCCAGGTTAAATAAGAATGAAATGAAATAAATCATTATATATCAAGGACGCAAGATGCTCATTTAACTATTTTTTTCGGCAAACATAATACCAATAAGAATATACACAAACTTTCTAATAGAAGTTTTAATGAGTGAATGATCCCGGTATACTCATCTCAACATTGTATGCATGTAATATACCCACTTGCAGGTTACAACTGAAAATATTATGAAACAAGGAAGCTAGTTTAAAAGGCTCTCCATAACTCATTTTAACATGTCTTTTGTATCATGATGCGGCCTAGTTTGTTTTTCTCTCGAAATATCTGTATGAAATCAAGCAATAATGGATTAAACAAAGCCATAGGAAAAACAAAAAGAACATTTCTCCAAAAATACCTGAAACTGTATTGACCTTAAACGCAAAGTAAAATTCGTATTGCCAGATAACCTAAAACTACCAAAGATTACCAAAAATCCCACAATCCTTTGCGGAGAAACCTATAGTCGATGCGCAGACGGTCATTGTGCACGTTGAACAGCGCAGAAACCATGTGCGTGTTGTCGATGACGTAATCACAGGTTTAATTTCAAAGCCTTCCGGGAATTACCAAAGTGGTCTACTGAGTTGAAAAACATCACGTGATGAAAACTGAACTCGAGTAAGGCCTCGAAAGGTGTGTGCAACATCTGTGTTACTTTGTTATATATAATTGATATGCACCAATAGTATCAACATTCATTGATCTTTTGTTTTAAATATTTTAATGCATTAGACCTCGACCGACGTTTACCTACAATAGGTAAGACTTGAACCCGTCAATAATGCTTTATTGATAAATAACACCTTTATTGAATACAGGTGACTCCATATACGTGTAAGCAAAATCAGTTTTCATTTCCTCGTCCGTGCCGGGGTGCGGCTGACAAGTATATTTTGCTTTGGTGTTGGAGCATTTAAGTAAGTACCACATTGCTTTTTCGGTGTTTGTGTTTAAAAGAAAGTTTTATGGGGGAAAATAGAGTTAAAACTCAACACGAAATTTTCGGGGTTCTCAATTTATGAAATAAGCTACTGTTCAAACATTTGGAAGTAAAATGGATCTGGATCTTTTTCCTTTTTCTCCAAATTAGTTCAATGTGTTCCTTTCAAGTAATATGTGTTACTTTTCGAACGTTTGATAACAATGTAAAATGCTATCCCTGCTTTTACAGATAATCTGATAAGCCTAAAGCGGTTACATGTATCAATAAAAATCATAATTCTTTTAGGCTTTTTAATCTAATTTTAATTGCTATTTTTAAATGTGCGTGTTGCTTTTCTCATATTATATACTTTCTTTAGCATGTTTAGTTTCAATGTTTCAGTTTTCAGTTTTTAGAAAATAGCTTTTAAGATGTTTTTCCTTCCACTCCCTTCAATCCCCTTCCCTTCCCGTCCCATTCCGTTCCTTCCCCTCCCTTCCCTCTTCTTCCTCTTCACCTTCCCCTTCCTTCCTTTCTCTTCCCTGTCCACTTCAGCAATCAGAAATTTGATAACATATTCATTGTTTCAGTTTGGTCTAATACAACATTGGGAGTAAGACATTACCCCGGTAAAGCAGAGGAGTCGGTTCGTGGGAGTGTTTCGGAGTGTGTAACTCACACATCGACAATGGAACGGATCTTGTTATTAGTCCTGTTTATGGTTGTCTCAACCAATGCCGAGGGCCTAGGATGTAACGGTAGGTACTAACCTCTTTAAATTCCGAAATCTCATGTTACAGACAAATACATTATCGATATGTAACACATAAATCAGGTTAGGCACCGCATCTTATTTCGTCCAATAGCACTATCGAAGTCCGATTAGGTACCGATGACTCTTTTTTCATACCCTCGTGCTGTAATAAATTGTATTTAGCATAATAATTAATATTTGTATAGTGTTAGAGTCATTAATATAAATTAAAATCGAAAGCACTATTCAAATGTTCAGGGTGCAATAAAAAGATTTATTGGTTCCAATCAGGGCACCGATAGTGCCATGGGACCAAATTAAATGTTGTGCCTTAAAGTTGTTGAAGGTTTTTTTAGGATGTCATAATACCGAGTTGTGGCCCCGGGTTGAGCCGATACTTGAGTGTGATATTGACACATAATGGAGTTGATTTTGGTAATATGTTTGTTAATGGTTGCCTCAAATAATGCAAAAGGTCTAGGATGCAATGGACGGTATGAACATGCGCGTCTTTAGATGAATACACAATATCAAATGCTGCAAACATATTTTGGCAATTTAATCATAAAATACGCTATAAACATTAGACCACATTTGAAGTATGTCCTTACTATACCCATGAATAGTGTAAATGTGTACCAAATGTCTTCAATTGTGGAGTCATTTTTTAAAATGTGTTAAAATCTCAGAGGCATATCCACCAAGTGCATCGCCCAAGTCTATTAGACTACATTTTTAGATCTGTCCTACAATGACCTGAATAATAAAACTATACACCAACTGGTTTCAATTGGGGCTTCATTTTGAAAAAATTCTATTTTCTCACTGGCACTTCCCCTCAGACTTTATATCTATATTCACGTCTTAAGATGTGAGACACAATGTCAACACATACATTCTGATAACTTTAGTCATAAAGTATACAAGCCCTTGCAAGCGCCTCATTGTAGTCTATATTAGACCACATTTTGAGGTATGTGCTACTGTAACCAGCAATAAAGTAATAAATTCAGATTTCCTTTTACAAATTAAGCGTACTGCTAGCTGTCCAGCGCGTATTATTTTGCACAAGGTCCAATGCACGCGCTTGACGTCGCGCGCGTATACGCGATGGTTATGCTGTCAAAGGAAATCTGAATATTACTTTAGTGTATGTGTACCAAATGGCCTTGGGCACCCCATGCATCGCGTAAGTCTATTAGACTATGAGGTTTGTGCCTCTGTAACAAAATAAGTAAATATGTGTACCAAATAGCTTCAATTGTGGTGTCATTTTGAAAAATGTTCCAACTTGTTCCAATATCATCCTCAGGTACCCCATGCATTGCGTAAGTCTAATAGACTATATTTTGAGGTCTATGCTTCTATAACAAAAAAATGTGCACCAAATGGCTTTAATTGGGGCTTCATTTTAAAAACAATTCCAATTACTTAGGGGAAACATCCCCTCAGACACCTCCTCCGTCACGCTCCTCAAACACCAAACTCCACTTTTGAAAAAACGTATGACTCCGCCACATTTCAGAACATGTTGATGTACCTGAGTATTAATCTCCTATGGTCCGAATATCACGTGTTAACTTAGAGCCAAATACATTAATTATCGACAGATAAGAATTCAAAGATTTCGTTTCAGGGTGCGTGTTTACCAAATCAGGTATTTCGTTTGAGGGTGAGATTGAAGCAGTGTTTGGACGTTTTTAATATTGACACATTGATAACCGTGTGGATTTTTGTGTTAGTCTTGTTTATGGTTGGAAGCTATGACTCTGAAAAAATCACACTGAAAGGGTATTAAATGTGTTTCATACAATCTTAGCGAGAACCAATCAAAGCACACGTTAGAAAACTACCAGAGGGCATTGATTTTATACAATACACGGGCGCGCACTCCACGTACTACGCGCCTTCATGCAGATACACCATCCCTTATCATTATGAAAACAACAACAACGGCAACATACAATGGGCTCTTCCAATTAAAATCCACACTCCCTCTGTGGAAGATTTTGGAAATATCTTCCACATGGGGAATTTGAATTTCAAATGGAATGAGCGCAATAGGCAGCTCCATCTGAATTTCATACACCCTCTGAGGAAGATTCAACCTGAATTTTTTTACAGAGGGAGAGTTTCAAATGGAGCTGCCTAATGTGCTCATTCCATTTGAAACTCATACTCCCCCTGTGGTAGATATTTCCAAAATCTTCCACAGGGGCAGTGTGGATTTTAATTGGAAGAGCCCAATTTATAATTCTAATTGAATGCACCCATAAAGGGTTATGCAGGCCACTATTACTAAAAATAACATTATTTGAACCGGACAAAGTTACGTATATAAGGCTTTAAAAATAGTTTGTTTTCTCGCAGCTGGTCTGAAAAAGGAAAATGCGGTATGCGGTTTTTCATTTATTTTTTATTTTTACGATTTATGGTAACACATACCTCAAAATCACAAATATTTAATGTCAAATCAGTGCAGAGTGGGTTAAATATGAAAAGTTTATGGCGAATCATAATATGATTTTCATATGATTTATTGATTTTATTGCTTGTAAAACAAAAGGTACGGAAAAAAACCTTTTTAACAATTTTGTCATTTATTTTATTACCCCAATTTGCTCCAAAAACAAAATGCGCTCGTCTTCAAGAATCTTTATTCTGTTCAGTGATACTTTTAAGTGAATATTGTGGGTCGCTTGAAGAATATCCGTTAAATTACTAATTATCCTTTATTTTAATTATAGCATATTTTTGTTTATAAGACATACTGTTTTGATCCTAAAACAATTAATTGCTACTATCAATTTCTGCAACCACTGTTCTTTGTAAAGGAAAACAATATACTACACACCTTATTTGTTAGATCCCAATAGCTTCTGGCTATTCGCCAGCGAAGTGTAAATGTGTATGTCAACTGGATCACGCTTTAGAGTTCTGTACCACGATCGAAATGATCGCAACACAAAGTCTATGACATGTACTACCAATTCCAAAAGGTGCGTGATCCAGTTGCCAAGGAGATACCACTTGGCTGGCGAATTAAGCAACAAAAATGCGTTATTATAATTTGTGCTTAATCCTTATTCTACATGTCATTTTTAGTGCCCAGATCATGTGCGGATCTCAGGGCGGCAGGTTTTACGGCTTCCGGTGAATTTATGATCGATCCAGATGGTAAAAACAATGGCGAAGAGCCTTTCCTTGTCGAATGCGACCTGGAAAATGGTAAGTTCATGCTCTTTGCCTATTTTTTTCTATGTGTGTTAACCCCCTGAGCACTACCTGCCGACCTAACATTGCCTCTGCTTGGTCAATTACATGATATCTTTATTTTAATCGCCAATCAGAATGGAGCTTTGCAAATAATTCACCCCATTTTTTTTTTTTTGGTGAAATTATTCTAACAATGTTGCTGATTGGTCCAATTGTTTAATGAAAACTTCTTTTTAGCCAATCGGCAGGTATTTCTTATGGGGTTAACATTGTTTGTTGACCGGGCTGTGTGTGGGTGTGGATGTTGGGACGAAGGGGTGGGGTGTAGGAAATGGTGCTTGTTGAGTAAGGTGTGAGTAGGGTGGTATGCTGTGGTGTGACATGTGTATATCGATTTTACCTTATAGCATAATTCCAGTAAACAGAAAGCGTTTAATAGAGAATATTTCGGGATATATAGGATATATAATATTTTAATAACATTCTAAAACATTTTTGAAAACTTCATCCAAAACATTCCAAAATAATGTTATTTTAAGTATTGACAAAAAATATTTGTGCAAAAATGTTTGCACACAAATATTTTACAATAACATATTGACCACGTTGTTAAAATGTTATTGTAATGCTTCTTCATATGAAGCGTTTTAAAAACGTTTTCATGACCTTTATATAATCCGACAGTTAATGTTATTAAAACGGTCAAATTTAAGTTAAATTATTCAATACTGTGCTCAGATGATTATCATACAACCAAATTACTGCAACAAAGTTCCAGATGGTGTGTCATACCAATTCCTCAACAAAAAGGCGTCAACCAATAATGCTGATATATAGAATTAATGTTACAATGCTACAATGTTAGAATTAATGTTACAATAGTTTTTAAGAAATGGAACAATGTAATGATGTAAATAAAGCAATTAAATCATTAATTACGGACGTATCAACAAAACAAAGCAAGAAAAACACATGCAATTTATTTATTTCATTTGTCGAAAGAAAAATATACAATTCTGCGCTTGATTCCATCTCGCCACGATTTGGTGATCGATAAATAAAGATAAATTTGAATAATATATTGAAAGTGATTGATTTCAGGTGTGGCGGACAATCTATACACGTAGAGAAATAATTTGCATAATGTGATGTTATGAACAAATAAAATCAATTAATTGCTGGCATTTACCCTAAAAAGCATACCCCTTTTCCACAAAAACCTACTCAGTAGATCTACTATTCAAATGAAGATGTAGGATAGGCTTACATAACATCAACATTGGTTAAAATGTTGGAAATTGTGATTTTGGATGTAATACCCATATATTCGCTGTAGAAGTAGCGCAATAATCGGATTAACTACATTAACTGTATATGAATATAATTTTTGACTATATCGCCCTGTGCTACAACGTTCACGCGGTACCTATGCATTGAACCATATTATGATGATCACTCGCTGTAAGATTAGTATCTTTGAAAAGAGCGGTATTGTATTCAATATATGATTGCACACATACACAGGTGATGAGTGCAGCCTGCTTATAGTGGAGGGCGATATAGTCAAACTTGTATTGTATTGTAAGAAGACAAAACCGATGAGAAAATGATCAGTGTTTGGTGTTTTCACAATGCGTACACATGTTTGCTTACATCAAAGACCCAATATCGTGACGTCGCGGGAAAACTGTCTCAGCATACCCCAAGGCGGTGGGATAGTTAACGATAAACACGAATTAACTAATTATCCTATAGTACTTTGTTTCAACCAACGTTTACCAGTGGAAATGAGAAGCCACACAGAAACGATTTTTTTTAAACTTTGGCCCTTTTTACGTTTTGATACATTTAAATAATAGCCACGGTTAATCATAAGCCAAATTTGGAATATGCAATCGATGCAGAATTTATTTCTACACATTATGACACCTTATTTGTTGCAATGGTCGCAGCATACATTTAAATGAAAGTAACTCAAGATTTGAAAAATGCAGCAAAGCCCTATTGCTTTGTATTCAGTGTCCATAGAAGGAAATGTTTTCTGCGCTCATTGGAATAATCTTCTTGTTTCGTGAATTTGGAGGAGGTCAAAACATGTAATAATCAGTCATTTTTTACATCAGTGGTCATTGTTTACTCAATGTTCAATGTTTTCTGTGACCAAGAAGGTCACAAGAAGTGGAAGACCATGGGTTACATCTGTTGTGAACACCTCCCAATTAGTAAATTTTGAATCTTAAACTTAACCACTGACAACTTGCAATTGTAGGCCATTTAGGACCTTGTTAGTCAGAAAACAATATTGAAATCTTCATGTTTCAATTTGACATTACGTGAATAATGATCACTCATGTGAATAATGACAATTGTTATTGACCATCACATGTTTTGATACCCACCAAAGCATGAAACAAAAAAAAAATATTCCAATGAGAGCTAATAAGAATTCCTTCAATGGATACCGAATACAAGGCAATAGAATTTTGCTGCAACTTTCAAATCTTGGGTTATTTTCATTAAAACGTACGCTGCGACATCAATATTGGAACCATTTGAACAAACGAGGTGTCATAATGCACAAAAATAAATGCTGCTTCGACTGCATATTTCAAATATGTATACAATCAACGGTTTAGGAATAATGGCCATTATTGAAAGGGAGTAGTTACGCAAGTACAGAAGTAAGGAGATCATTACTGATGCTTAATCGTTTCCTCAGCATTTAATATATAAGTGAAGTAAATAATGTTTTTGGGTGGTTTTTTTTTTTTGGTTTTGTTTGATAGTCTAAAGGGATCGATTTTCTGTCAACTGAATTTTTCATGACGTTAGAAAAATTGGTAATGTGTATGTTTCAACACCTATTTCATTTCTGTTTCGGAGCAGAATAGTGAGAATACCACCTGTTCTTCTTCTGCTTCTATCACTATGGAACCCAATGGCTTCACTCCAAAGGCATAGTCCAATAACCTCAATTAAACAATCATAGTGCACAATTTGACCTCAAGTTGCAGAGTATGAGTTTTTGTACCCAAATTTTCAAAGGTCATTCAATGAATGTGCAAATGTATTGGAGTTACAGAACTGGGCCCCTGATAGATGATCATGTTGTGGATCCTAGTGTATACTCCTTCAGTGGGCTATTCCATTTGAAATCCACACTATCCCTGTGGAAGATTTTGGAAATATCTTATACAGGGGAGTATGAAATTTACATTAGGGGAGCCTACACAGCTCCATTTGAACTTCATACACCCTCTGAGAAAGGTTCAACCTGAATCTTCCACACAATGAGGGTGAGTTTCAAAACACCTATGTGTTCATTCCATTTGAAATTCATACTCCCTCTGTGGAACATATGTCCAAATTCTTCCACAGGGGTAGTATGGATTTCAAATGGAATAGCCCATTGCTTCGCTTGAAACCATACGAGGAGAAAGTAGTGCGCAAATCCCAGCAAGCACAAAATGTTTTACAGAAAACGTTTAAATGTCTGGTTATATAAAGGGTGTAAAAACGTTTTAATAATTTCCCAAAAACATTTTTTGAAAACTTGATACAAAACATTCTAAACAGAATGTTATTTTGAGGTTGAAAAATATTTTACAAAAATGTTTGCCCAAAATATTTGCAATAGCGTTTTAAAAACGTTTTCATGACCTTTATATAACCCGACATTTAAATGTTATTAAAACGTTTTGAAAAAAAAAAACACATTAAAGAACATTTATGTGTTTGCTGGGATGCCATGAAGTGATGTTAGCACGTAATTGCCAAATGTTGTACATTTACCGAAAAAACTAATGCTAGCGGTATATTGTTCTCTTCTTTTCTTTCTTTTCATCTCCATTTTTCTAATTTTTAATTTTATTTTTTATATATTCTAAAGTGATCGATTATTAACTACATTTTTCATTACGTTACGTTCAATATATCTATATTTTAACAACTATTTCATTTCTGTACACCGGATGATAATTCTAAACAGCTGATTCATGTTTAATGCACCGTAAAAGTATTGACACATTTAAACACAAATAATAGACCTCATTTCATAAACAACTCTTCAGATAATTTCCGAATATTTGCATGAAACAAATTCAACAAAAAGTACTCAAACTGGGGGGCATTTATTCTTATTACTTTTTTGGTTTATGCAACAATGCTTATTCTTTTATTTAGTATAAGTTTCCTTTTACCTTATCTACGTGCAACCTGTCCCAAAACAAATGGTACAACAAAAACACCTAATGTGTACCAAACGTAGGTTGGCGAAATTGTTATTATTAAAGTACTGAAATATCACAATACAGCTGAAATGTTAATCTAATTCTAACAAGCCATTTTCGGCAATTTTCCTATGGAATTTTCTAAATTTTAAGATCGATTTGGGGGAACGTGCCCATATGACGCTACGCCACTGACTTCTATGGTGACATGTGGTGTCCTTTAGTGAGATACAATCGCGTTTATTGGGGGGATTTGTAAACGTGAGTCCCCCGGGGTAAAAGAATGGGCGGTGAAAGAAAAATGGGCGGCAATAAGAATAATTAAAGAAAAAAGGGCGGAAGAATAATGAAAAATGTATGAAAGTTTTGCAAAAAAATGGGACTCTACATCTAAATTTTTTAGGTCGCTAGCGCCTAGAAACTTTATTTTTGTGCAATTCACTTTTTCAAATCATTTAAGACTATTGATGAAGGGGCGGCAAAATTTACCTTTCATGCAACACCTCCCCCACCCCACCCCCCAACCCCCCCACACACACACACACCCGGGGGGAGTTAAGCGGCCACGGTACGCCACTAAGATACCTTGTCTTATCTGTTTATTAGGAATTGCCAAAATCCATTTTGTGCTAATTAATGCTGATATATACATTGTTCGTTCAGCATGGACCTCAATAATATACCATTCTGTCCTCGTTACAAAAATATTGCAATTCCCCCCCCCCCCTCCCCAATAAAATGATGAAAGATTGGACCAGATTTGGAATTTCAGAAACTGGATACCAGTGATTTAAGATTTTAACCCAAAACATACTTAACTGATGCTAATTGTACCGTGTAAAGAAACTTAAATTTATCAATCGTTTTGGCGTAAATTTATTTATTTATTTATTTATTTATTTATTTATTTATTTATTCGATTTTTTATTTTTATTTTTTATTTATTTATTTATTTATTCGATTTTTTTTTACATGCAGGTGTGACAATAGTTCACCATGACAAAGAACAAAGGAATCAGAAGGTGAAAGGCCCCGATAAGGAAGCTCCCGGATCTCTGCAGGTACCTATTACCTACACGCCTTCCATTGATCAGATTAAAGGTCTCGTTGGTTTATCTGGAGATTGTACTCAAAATTTACAATACACTTGCACCAGAGCTGCCATCTATAAGAATGATGAGCAGATGACATGGTGGACCAATCGCAATGGCGAGAAGATGGCTAATTGGGGTGGAGCTACTTCTGGAGTGACGGGCTGTGCTTGCAGCGCTGATGGAAAAGGTTTGTACTTGTAATGCTTAAACACTTGAGAGAACTAATGCAATCTTATTGGTTCTTAGCCGTGTTATATGACACGCTATAACACGGTTCACTGCGTGCCAGACGACGGGATACTCATAGGCGCTATTTGAACCAATCGGCGATGCATAGCAACAACGGGACTGATCGACTTTGTACACTCAGAACTCTTGTGACCAGCTTCTTTTGTTATGCACAGTCGCGCTAAAAGTCGATCCATGCATGTTGAAATTAGCACAATTCAGAGATACTCCTTTTTGCTATAAAATTAATTTTCTCGGTTAAATATAAATCAATAATTTCATCTCCCATTCACCGTATGTGTTGAATTGACTACGTAATAATCAGACACTCGTCGCACAATGTCATCGCCCCGATATCTTCATGGCAGAAATCGCCATGGTAGGTTGAATCCACCGCCACGCATGGCTATTTTGTTCCGACCTGTTTAATAGTTTTGAGACGCACAATGGGCCGAAGGACATCTGACTAAGGCTACTGACAATAGCCCGGTGACTAACCTCGCTAGTGTGTGATTGACCATGGTACGCCATATGTCATCTGCTTTTAGACTACCTCCACGATTGACCTATACACTGCGCTATATAGTCGGCACATATAAAATCAGAATTATTGTCAGTTTTTGAGTTCAAGACGCAAGCTTCTTTCTCAAGACGCTAGCTAACGACTATCATATCTATTCAAAACATATATTCAAGTGCAGGAACCACATCTGGCTTCTTTAGACGAATCATTTACGGGAGATATTCATCATTTTCTACCCCGGTATCCAAAGATTTTCGTCTCATATCATACTCGTCCATAGCACATTCACGTGTATCGATCCCGGGTATTGATTTTAGTATCTCTGGTGCACCAAGTAGTTATTAGCCAGGCGATGTCGGTGTGCGTCGGTATAGGCTAACTGCACGTATCACGTATCCACTCCTTTCGAAAGCCGTATCTTGCTAAAAAAATGTATTTAGGCCAAATTAATATTGATTCGAATTATGTTATATTCATTTTACATGCAAATTTTTTTTTTTAAACCCGAAACATGTACTTGATGTAATTTCAACCAAGAATTTCACTGTTTCGTAGTGAATCAATGCCCAATAATGCCGTTGACAATACATGGTACCATGCGTTCAGCGCTGATATGTACAGAAGGCTGTGCGCTACCATTAATAAAAATTCATAAAAATTCATTCATTCATAAAATATCAAACTCAATTTGAGCCAAATTTGGACATCAATCGGGTATTTTTCCTTTATGTACCATGCAATATTCATAAATATTGGTCGGAAACCACCCAGTCGAGCCAACTTTATGCAAATTGATCACGCATCGACTCATGACCACTTGAAGCAATTTGCCTTCTGCTTGGCTGACCGATATTGCATAGCATGTACACATTCCAACAAAGGATTTGAACCGGTGCACCGCGGTGTCCTTCACCGTAATCAGTATTGCGCAATACAGTCCTTTCAATCAAATGTTGTCATCAACCTATTTGATGGTAGTGCATTTGTTATGTGTGTGAGACGAACTGTCGCGGTAGATTGCAATCATGCTTTTGTTAAATGCATTTGAGTGGTCTGCTATATTTACGGTATGATACGCCACATATACACCGCCTCTATAGCCGTGCATGCGCAGGTCATTGTATACATTCTCATTTACATGATCATCCTCTCGTGGCAGTGTATACGGTTCTCATGAATATTTGGAAAACAGTCCAATGGTGCTCCAATTGTATTGGCTGTGGACGGCGATATGTAAATTGGGTGATGATGTCACAGTTCATTATACAGTTCCCGTCTACAAACCAGTCATCAAGTCACGTGACTCCGGGTTTTCCCGTGAGTCACGTGATTAGCTTTACCGCTCCTGTCACAATTCTGATGAAGTCCCACGGATGTGGTGATGAAATATTAAAAGTAAGTCACTATTTTGTTGAGAGAACTGTTTAAAATATTCATTCTAATACAGTTCATTATAGTTTGTCACTCAGTCTATGTTATTCTTTTCATTCAGTAATGGCAGTTAAAAACACCCCCTACACTGAACTTTATATAACAGTCTCCATAGCCTTTTGATTACTAAGAGTAAAGAAAACTGTAACATTTTCGTGAAATCAACCCACAAAAGACCTATTTAGATCAACTTCCTTCACCTGCACAACAACTGAAATTGTGGGGGAAAACCAATATTGGACTGTGCCAACTCTGCAATCACCGTAACTGTACTCTGCTCGCTTCAGAATGGTAGGTACAACTGGCGCCATGGCCAAACGCTAGGAATAATAGCATCAGGCCTGGCACCATATATTGATGAGGCTAACAACAGCAAAACAACAGAATAAAAGTATACTCCAGACCTCATCCCTTCCATTGCTTTCTGCAAACATGGTACTGCTGATGGCACAACATATAGGAACCCAGTTCTACCTACTCCAAAGACAGAAGTATAAGCAACATCCTGAAGAAGGCTAGAGAATGGACCTTCCTGATGGATGAGGAGCACAAGCCAATAGTTTTTTCTCCAGAAATAGCAGAAACTTCCAAGCTGCCTGATATTATGATCTACGAGGGTCGTTCAAAACGTTCTACCTCCATCATCACATCTCTGTTGTCTTACGTGCCAGAACATTGAAATTACCCATGAGTATACTCGTGAATCTAGGCTACAAAATAATAAATAAATAGTTATTTGAAGAAAATATAATTTTTGGTTGTTTTTATTATGTTGGTTAAAGCGAATATATATTTGGTACGTCGGAAACGGTTA
Source organism: Amphiura filiformis (assembly GCF_039555335.1). Lineage (NCBI taxonomy): Eukaryota > Metazoa > Echinodermata > Ophiuroidea > Amphilepidida > Amphiuridae > Amphiura > Amphiura filiformis. The sequence goes on from NW_027305629.1 coordinate 122,825, forward strand.
AGAACTGGAGCGTCATGTTGTAGCGGTTGTCCAACTGCTTACTCGGGATAAATATTTTGTTCCTATTTGAGCTCCCTGACATCAAAACAAAATAAAACACGTTTTGTATGAGAAGAAAACATCGAAGGGTTCAACAGACACACAAATGTTAGTGAAATTTACAAGATTTCGACTAAACCACGTTAAAGGGTAAATCATAATTACGTCTTATTTTAAGCAATGGATGCACCATGAAGTGGAAATAAGATGAACAGTTTGTTAATAACCTTGTATATACTTACAAAATACAAAAACTGTGCATATTACTAATTTGATTTCAACTTATGAACCAATTAATACGACTTGAACCAGGTGGATGTGAGTTCATAAGAGCAATGTCGGGGTTTATAGATCACAATTTTTCAATCGATGTGGAGAGATGATGTCCGACCAACAGCCATTATAACGAATGGTTCATGTTCAACTAAATCCAGCGGACGGTCTGTGGCTAGTAAGGAATCGTCTTTGACCATGCGCTGATCTGGCTGGTCAGGAAGATATTTAATATCCCGAATTTATAATATGCCTACCAGTTCCATCGTATAACCGATTGCTAGAGAATATGTGTTACAATATGTTTAATAAATTTGTATTTATCGTATAATAAAATGTGGCCAAATGTATAATGTGTACATAGTGTGTGGATCACAAGAATAATAATCTTCTACGGATGTCGGGAAGGATATTGACCTATATCAGTTATCATGTTAGAGATGAGGTCCGACCAAATGCTTGTGTCATACTTTTGTCGCTGAGCGGCGTGACGCACGCGCATTGCAGACAAACGGACACAATCGAAGCTTGTCATTGGTTAATACGTCTTGCCTGTTGCCGCTTGCCATGGAGTATGACGGGGGCATTCACTGTGTGCGATCATGCGTGAGAGGCAATTCCTGATAATATATTAAGGTCCCTGCTTGAACCTACCCTTTTTGTGCAAAAGACAAGATAAAGACACACAAATTAAGCAATTTAATCATTTTCAGTATATACTTACAAAATACAAAAACTGTGCATATTACTTTAATCAAAATTAGCCTTTCTTTTCAGACTGTTTTCGGCGTACCAAATCTGTATTCGCTTTAACCAACACATCTTAACATCCAAAAATCACATTTTAATCAAATAACTTTTATTTTGTAGCCAAGAATTCAGAGTATGTCATTGGTTATTTCTGGCACGTAGAGATATGATGATGGAAGTAGAACTTTTTAAATGACCCTCGTATTCAGCCACCAGCAAACTTGTTATCATCATAGAACTGACAATTCCATCAAAGGAGAACCTATCCAATGCGTACGCCAGGAAAAAGTGTAACTATAAAGACCTGGTAGCCGAATGTGAAAACAAAGGATGGAAAATGGGAAGCAGAGGCTTCTAAAGCACATTACTAACCAAGTGTTTAGCTGCATTAGGAGGAGCCCCAAGGAAGAAAAAAACAATTCTAGACGCTGCCTCCAACACAGCACTGGGAGTCAGCTACTAGCAGGAACACAAAGGCATTCCGACAGATAGAGTTTATACCAATATGCTCCGAGGGAATGGGGAAGGTTGAGCACTCATAAACCGGTTAACCCGTCTATGTCTGGTCCTAAGCCCAGAAACCTCGGCTCAAGGGGCCGGCCATTGAACCCCCTGCCCAAACAACAAGGTGTTTCGCGCACAGGAATCCATAGTCACATCATAAAAAGGCATTAAATGAAAATGTTATACGGAAAAATTGTTTCTAAAAACGAAATACCCATGCCTTACAGGAAACAAACTTATGTCACGACTTACGACAGCCTTATTCGCTACTTGCACGGTTCCGCCATTATGCACTATGTGCGGGAGAGCCTCGAACTGGCAGCATACATGAATGGGAATTGAACTAGTCATAACGTTCTGTGTAAGGTTACATAATTCTTCCTTTCATGTATGCTGCCAGTTCGAGGCTCTCCCGCACATAGTGCATAATGGCGGAACCGTGCAAGTAGCGAATAGTAGGGATAACCATCAAAATTTCATGTTGCCCCTATTGCTATAAAAGATTGTGTTCTGGATAGAACTCATCAATAGAAGTATTTTGGTGGTTAAATGATCAAAATCGGTCAAAAACTTTTCGAATTATGAATTTTCAAAGTTTCCCATTCTGACCGGTCATTGGAACGAAATAAAATGACAAGGTCTTAAAATAGCAATTGGGAGCAAAATTGGCATAAGCATATATTTACCTTTATATGTTTCTTTATTTTAACATATATGCAAACATGAAACAAGCATATTGTGAAAGTATCAAAGGGTTTCTTATGAAATAGCACTTTACTAGTCAATGGCATAAATATTTTTTTTCAAACCGAGGCATTGAAATCATGCATTTAGAAAACATTTGCCAAAAATCATCCAAGATGGCCGATATGGCACAAAATCAAAATTGCACTAAGTCCAGGGTGTTTTTTTTCACAACCAAAAATTTCAATGTTATTGGGTTTAATATGACCAATTAGTAGGTGTATGCAAACAAAATCTTAAGTGTCATTGAAGGTCATTGACTCATTCACAACAATAGAGGTTATCCACTTCACTCATCATGCTCATGTGTGACTTCTAACAAAAGGTGCTGGTTCCCGTAGTATTCATCATTCAAAACAATTCAATGCTTGACCTCGGAGTTACCTGCATGACTTTCGCGGGCTATTTTGAAACAGTTATGGTTGCACATTCAGGTACTTCTTTTGAAAGTTCTAAACAAGGTACATGTATACGCTGGCGAAGTTACGTAATAATCGGATTAACTACCATAGCAATAGGTGAAAACAATTTTTAAATATACCGCGCTGCACTGATACGTTCACTCGGTACCTCTGCATTGAACCGCATCGTGGTGATCAATTGCACCTGTAAGATTAGTATCTTTGAAAAGACCAGTATTGTATTCAATCTATGATTGCAGACATACACAGGTGATTAGTTCAACCTGCTTGTAGTGCAGCGAGATATGTTCAAAATTGTTTTCACCTATTGCTATGGTAGTTAATCCGATTAATTACGTAACTTCGCCAGCGTATAGCCAGCAGCAAGTTGTAGATGGTATAGGCCTAAATATAAGAAAACGTTTAGGGTTGAAATCAGGTGAAAAATACATCGAATGAGCACGAAACTTCACATTTATGTTCAGAAAGGTGTCTTCTTATAGCATGATTCGAAAGGAGTATGGAAATTCCAAAGGGAAGCTGGTGATTTAATTTGTAACTCGAGATCTACTTGTTCAATTTTTTAACCCTTTTACAGAGGGTATGATAGAGGTATTACTGGCAACTCTGCCAAATTACAGCTCAGTAGGCCACGTTTTTCACCTGATCTTATTAATCTGAATATTTTGTGCCATTCTTGAGCAGTGCTGAACTCAGCCACTGGCAATTAAGCGCACTGTGGCGATGGACCAATTTTGACTCGCACTTACAGGAAAATGAAATAAGTTATGTTGCTGTAATTTGCAAGATAGTTACAAAATATAATTGGCATTAACTTCCTTAATTTGTACAGAAATATATTGAAAATAAAAGAATGAGATCAATTTAGAAATGTCTGTGCAAGCCGTGCACAGTTGAGCTCCCTACATGTCTATGGGAGTGTTCTAATCAAGTTGATGGTTCATTGGTCATCCCTACTTATAGATGTATTTATTGGCTCAATCACTGGTAGACCATTTTTTGTTCAGTATACTATACAATCATTTACTGAAAAACTCACTCTAAAATACATTGATAGACTGGTTCTATTTTGGAAATATACTGCGCCAAAAAAGTATCCTTACAAAAATAATCACAATTTCAAAACTAAATTATATTGGGGTAAATTAGTTTTTTAATAGATGAACTATCCAATCCTGCACATTATAACACCACATTGAATCCAATGTGACCACAACAAGTAAAGTTACAATCAATTGAATAGACAAAGGTCCAGTTTTAAAAGTGACAAACTGGCCTATACAAGGCGCAAAAAGATTCCAACAAGCGCAACAAAGAGACAACACAGTTTCTTCAATGAAGCTTTATTTAAAGCAGTTTTTATTTCAGTTTTTACTTCTCTTTTGTTCCTTTTGTTTTAAATTAAAGGCATGCACAAATTAGTGTGATGTGCCCTGAGTAATTTAATTTGATGATTTATCTTTGTTTAACAAAGTTACATGAGTGATGACATTTTAGGGGAATTCCCCTCTCAAATTGAGCAAAACAAGTTGAATCATATCTAATTTGGAATATTTGGAAACCCCCTTCAGATTGTAAAGAGATGACATCATATATGGGATTCCCCTCAGGAAGTGATGTAATGGGATTTCCCCCCAGGAAGTGATGTCAGGTGAAAGGTTTATGTTATAATTAAGACTTTGGAATTTCCCAGATTGAGCATAATGTGAAGGTAGTAAATGGCCCATAATAGAATGGGGTTTTTCCCATGCTTGATATATAAGAAATGTAAACACAATTATTGTCACAGTTGATAGTGTTGATCTGGGCTATGCTTACAGTCCAATTCCTTGAAAGAAAGGAAATTACAAACCAGAAATATTTTATGTAGTCAAAGTGCTACTATTTACCAGTGTTGTCGGAGAAGATCTAGAATACGTCAAAGAACGTTATTCTTCCAAGAAAGGAAATATATTCTTCTGTCGACTTGCTGAAGTCTGGTATTTTGATTCAACGCAACTGTCAAAATAAGTGGGGACAACTGCATCGCAGTCCTGCTTCCTGAAGATATTGTGTGAAAGGTGGAAATAGCACCAAGTTTGGAGAAAGCAGCGCAAGGAGTTAAATTTGGAGAACTGCGCAAGGAGTTTAGCATAGGAGAACGGCGCAAGGAGTTTAGCATAGGAGGACGGCGCAAGGAGTTTAGTATAGGAGAATTGCGCAAGGAGTTGTAAACGTGTTTGGAGAACACCATTTTCGTGTAAGGATTTTATACGCAAGGAGTTATCAATGCAAGTGTACAAAGGACTTCGCTGATTGTCGCAGGACAAGTGAATAGGGATACATTACATCAGTCGTCCAGAACATTACAAGAACTTTATGATCACCAAGAAGAAGAATGCTGGCTAAGTACAAAATAGATAAAGAGTGATTATATTTGATTAATGTATATGTGCATTTGTAGTCATTATATTGTACCAAACGAAACTTGCTTTCAATTAAAGACTTAGATTTTGTTAGCTTAAACGAACAGTGTATTTGTGTTGTGCATTCGTGTGAGTTCGGGTAAAAGGTGATTTTGGCCTTGAGTCAAGTACGGCTCGTAACATTAGCCATTCACCACTCTCAAACCATGTCTAGTCCGTGGAGTTTTGAATAGTCACTTTTAAGAGCAAACTCACTTCTTTTCCATTATTCATGAAAAAACTAATCTATTAATAGATCATTCTGTCATACACTTCCTGGTGGAATTTCTAAAATGACGTCATTTCACTGTACTTTATCAGTGATTCCCCTGATGGTGCAATACACTGAACTTTCTGGAATAGTAGGGATTTTCCCAAATATCCAAAATTAGAAATTTTGATGCATGAGAGATCGAGAGGGGATTCCCAGAACTGTCATCACTCATGAAATAATCTAACTTGTAAACAAAGATGAATAATCAAATTTAATTACTCAGAGCACATTACAGATTCAAACGTAGACCCTGACAAATGACAAATAAATGTTAATGCTCTGCATGCTAGCCATGCGCTTCAACGGAAAAAGTTCAAGTTTTGAAATATTTTCTCAAAATATAAAGAGCTATCTTAAGAACTACTGAACCAATACTAGACTTGTATGTACTCATTTTAATGCATTTTTCATGACAATTCCAAATATGGTCATGAAATTTTACATTTCTGAAATTTTTGAATTTTTAAAAAATTTGAAACATGTCGTCTGCAGTCGACACCCGCGTGAAGAGAGTTAAATAAAAAATGTTGCTGTTTTCGGCATGTTAGCGCGGGGGCTTTTCAAAATGCAGCAGTGAACGAGATGGTCGTTATATTAACCGAACATTGTGTAAATAAACTATTTGTGTTAAGGGATCCAAAATGAGCGTTTATTGCGTTTCGACAGTATTTTTTGTGGGACATGAGAGCACATCAGACCTATCGAATTTCATTCTGAATACGAAGCATGTCTTTCTGATATCAATAATTTTCATTTTTTGAAAATCACAATATAATACAAATTTTATGACAAATTATATAAATTTGATATTTTTCAAATTTTTGATATATAACAGTCCTCGAAGTAAATTATATAAATCTAATGATATATTCTTAAAGTGTATGTAGCAGGGAGGAAAAGCCGACGGTCAATTGAAAATTTTGACCTTTCATATTGAAGATATGGATTTTTTCCCAAAAGACCTAAATTTTTTTGGTGTTTTGGGAAAAAATCCATATCTTCAATACGAAAGGTCAAAATTTTCAATTGATCGTCGGCTTTTCATCCCACCTACATACACTTTAAGTTTAAATCATCAGATTTATAAAGTTTACTTCTAGTACTGTTAAATATCAAAAATATCAATTTTTAATGATTTGCCATAAAATGTGTATCAAATTGCGAATTTCAAAAAATCACAATTATTTGATATCAGAATGACATTCTTCGTATTCAGAATGCAATTCGATATGTCTGATGTGCTCTAATGCCCCAAAATAAATACTGTCCAAACGTTCATACCCCAGCCCTTAAGGGATCATGAGTATTTTTTTTTCTTTCAGAGTGTAAGGGAGGTGGAAGATGTAATTGTAATGGGAAAGGTGTTGCGAAAGATGGAGGTCTTTTGTCAGACGAGGATGCATTGCCAGTCACATCGGTGTACATTGGTGGTCTTGGGGCAGGACAATCGGCAAAATTTACTGTTGGACCACTAAAGTGTAAGTAGTGATGTATAAGTAAATGAACATCAGTTAACATTTGAAAAAATATGCCTGCTCCCCAAATGAAAAAAATGAAAAATCTGTTTAGTATATTGTGCTAAACCTGACATGAATTTGTGTTTGTCTTATATCTTTACAATTCACGTTTTTCGGTAAATCCCATAAACCTGAGATGTCTTCATTTGATGTCACGCCGATGTGCACATCGCTTAGCGAATATCGTTACTGCGTATATGAAAGTAGTGACGTGCGCAGTAACCGTATGACGACATCAGCCGTTTACCCGCAAAGGCTTATGGGATTTACCGAAAAGATGAATACAAGACAATACAATACAATACAACTGAAATTTATAAAGCGCCAAAAACCAAACAATTGTACTAAGGCGTTGATAAACAATTAAACCAAATAAAATTACAGTCCATAGGCAACATTAAACAAATGGCTTTTCACAAAGTAGTTCTAATAATAACCAATCTTGCATTTTTTTACAATTCAGGTGATGGTGGTCCAACTCAAACGGAACCAGGTGAGTCATATACGAATATTTTAAGGGGGTACTACACCCCTACAACTACTGCACTGACAATTCAGCAACTCACGGCAAGTAGTTATTGATTTATTGATCAAATATTGGTTTTCCCTCATTTTTGACTGTAACTCCACAACTGTTGTCTGTTTTGAAATAAAATTTCATGTGCAGTAGTTGTAGTCCTTGCCCCTATAATATGCATATCTTACTTTTCACCAATGCGCTATAATTTTTGAGAAAAATGCAAAATAGGCACAAAATTGGGCAGGGGTGTAGTACCCCCTTAAATGTGATGTTAAAAGGTCTTTAAGGTTCGATTTCTCGAAGCTTGGCTAGTGGTCAGGCTTCCTAAGCCAGCAGGCTAGCCCTACCAATGAGGATCCATTTATTGATTTATCTTATAGGTGATGTATGATGTGAAATTGTAAGCTCTGAGGACTAATTGGAGTTAAGTCTGAAGGCTTAGGAAGCCTGGCCACTAGCCATGCTTCGAGAAACTGGCCCTAAGAGATCTGATGTTGACGACAAAGCAAATCTATAAATTTTCTGAAGTTGCTTGCTTTTTTCAAAGTTGCCTTTAAACCGCTTCTTTTTGGAAATAAATATTGCAAAAATATGAAGAAAGTTAATGTTATGTCGGCCTTTAACCCCATGAGAACTACCTGCCGATTGGCCAAAAAGAGGTTTTCAGTATCAATTGGACCAATCAGCAACATTGTTAGAATAACTTCACCACTATTTGCAAAGCTCCAAACTGATTGGTGATTAAAGTGACTATATCATATAATTGACCAATCAGAGGCAATGTTAGATCGGCAGGTAGTACGTCAGCCTTTAAGATTGTGACTGTTCTGTTTGAAAAATCGACACACCCCTGTAAAAGCTTTAGCTGGTTCTTCACAGAGGGAGTATTAGTTTAAAATATGTATTCCCTACCGTCTGATGATCGGTATACCCAATGATCGTAAGTGAGGGTATGCTGTGAAACTAGTAGTAACGGTTGCCTTTTCCAGAGGTCTATACTTTGAATTTGTTTTTACGCTCACCTGTAATGGGTTTGAGCACTTTTAATTCCAAAGTTAGTCACCTGAAAAATAATACTTGTTATATTCCCTATCTTAAATAGTATTTTTAAGTAATAGAATTTATGTATGAGTGATATAAAACAAATATTAACTGTCTTAAATTCGTGTAATGGTCGAAATATAATCACTCGGTGAAATATGTATTGTTCCATTCCACTCGCCGTTCCAGCTCGTGGAATGGAACAATCCATCTTTCACCTTGTGATTATATTTCGACCATCACACTCAAAGACAGTTAATATTTGTATACTATACTATACTTTCATAACACAGCAAGCTGGGAGATTGTCAATGTTAAATATTTGTTTGTTTGCTCATAGGGCTTCAAACACATTTGCCCTTTTTCCTATTTGATAATAACATGAAGATTTGTTTACCTTTGTCATGTTTGTAGAACCTCACGTTCGCGAATCACCTGGAGATTCGGCATACATCTGTACCCTGCCACCACTAAATGGCATGAGAAGATTTGAGTTTGAAGTTCGTGCGGACAGCGGTGGAGCAAGATTGTCATTGCAACCTGAAGAAAATAGTCCAGAAATGATTGAACTTGGTCAGTTTCATTTCATTACTTTATTGATTTTGTCATAAGGTGTTTTATGATTGATTCTAAACGCATGTTCATTTTGTCATGACATATCATTTACACACCGAACGCGCCAGAAAAGGTTTTAATATTTGTATTTACTAGTACAGGGCGCTCTGGGTTTGGAATTTTACATTCCAATGTTTTTCAGCATCCTTGAACCTGATATGATAAGAATTTAATTGGTTCATACGAGGGGTCGAAGGTCACAGTGGGGGCAAAACATAAAAATAATCCCATCATGTTAATGTATCTCAAATTGTTCCTCTCATCACAAAGAAGAAAAAGTGAATTATCATATTTTTCTATGGTGCTTGGGTCGAATAGGTCTAAAGTCAAATATATCATACAAAGAGGTGAAAATTAAAAAATTGTCCGATTTCATCGAAACTGGTCTCAAATTACTCCCCTTAACATAATAAATCTCAAACATATACTAAATTCACAATTCAATTGCATTTTTGAATTGTCATGGCCCCCTTAAGAGTTAATGCAGCCAGAGTCCAATAGAAATGTGTACAAGCATAACATTTGGCCCATAATTTCATCCGATTCTGAGGTTAGACATTTTTCAAATAAATTAGTTTCCTATTTGGTTTGCCGAGAGGAAAAATTTAAGACAAATTTCGATTGAATCGGTGTATTTTGACAGATTGGCTATCTGCACGAGATATTTGAGGTATTTTGAGGTATATTACAGCATGGTAGAACATATATTAGCTTTTTGCCAAAATCTTCCAAAAAATCTCCCAATAGTGCCCTGTACTACTATGCAAATAACAAATTTATATACATGTCCCACATAATCTATCGGGAACACTAACCTTTTGCTAATTCGCTGTCGAAGTTATGTAATAATCGGATTAACTACCATAGTAACAGATGAATACAATTTTTGCCCGCACTGCAGGCAGGTTGCACTCATGTGTGTAGGTCTGCAGATTGAATACAATATGGTGATGCCATATTAAACTTCCTGCACGAAGTTAGTGAACAACTTCGTCTGTCATCAACTACCTATACCTTCTGAATATAAAGTGTGATCTTATCTCATCAGTGGGTAGTGGCGGCAGGAGGATTTGTTTTTTCAGGGAAAATGGGTAGGAAGAAGGGTTTTTTTTCTCCGAACATTTGCTGAAACTTAAAATTAACATTTTGGGCAGAAAAAGTGGAAATGTCTCCTTATTGGGCTATTTCAATTGAAATACTTACAAACCCTATGGAAGACATGACCTAGATTTCAAGTGGAGTCACTCATTTACGTAATCCTATTTGAAATTTACACTCTCTCTGTGGAAGATTAAGGTCATGACTTCCATAAAAGGGAATAGATTTCAACAGGAATACCGTAGCCAATTTTAACTGGGGAAGAAAAGTGAGTGGAAGTAAGCAGCACGATTGGGGGATTATATCCTCCTTGCTGTCGCCCTTGTATGTCTACAACTAATTACCATATCTGTAATTGTCCACATGCATCCATTGATGCGATGGGTCCCGACGGAACACTTCAAACAGAGATTAGACGTACACCTGGTGGTTGTGCCACCCTTGTATGTCTACAACTAATTAACATATCTGTGTTTGTCCACATGTAGCCATTGATGTATTGGGTGAAGACGGAACACTTCAAACAGAGATTAGACGTACAGCTGGTGGCGATGCTATATTCCCTCCTGTAAAGAACAAAAAAAATATTCCGCGACTAACACCAAACGTATTCAATGGTTTCTGGTGCAGTTTTGACCAAGGCCAACTTGAATGCGGTCAAATGAATGAAGCGTCCCAGGGCACGCCATTCATCAGTGAACCCATTCCTGAAGATTTGGCATGGTTACCAGACTTTCTCTGCTATACCACTGATGATAACCAACCTGGATATTGGAAGTTCCCAAGCTTCTACACTGAAGGTATATAATCATTCAATGTGTTTGGCAATTTACACCGCTTAGACCTAATATTCTGTCCACTAACAACGAATGGGGTATGAATCTGCCCTATAGGGATCGGGTAGTAACGTTTGCAGAGTATTTTTATGGGACATGAGAGCAAATTAGACACATCAAATTGCATTCTGAATACGAGGAATGTCCTTCTGATATCAAATAATTTTGATTTTCCTGAAATTCGTGATAATACAATTTTTATGGCAAATGATTCAATATTGATATTTTTCATATTTTTTATATTTAATAGTCCCCGAAGTAAACTTTCTAATGATATGTATTTAAGGTGTATCTGGCTGGGAGGAAAAGTCGTCCATCATTTGAAAATGTTGACCTTTCGTATTGAAGATATAGGCCTACATCCCCCCCAAAAAAAAAAAAAAAGATTTAAAATTTTAGTTAGAGCGATAGATAGAGAGAGACAAAGTGGAGACATTAGAGAATGAATTTAGAGAAAACCTTCTGATAATTACAAGCACTCGCTGACCAGCAAGACCTTCCCTTTTAATCCGATAAGCTGATTATCTATTTGTTTTCATGAATTGGAAGACATTCTTTAATGTATTACTGAGCTCAATCATTTGAAATTACTGGAGCGTGAGCCACCCAGGCTGGTGGCTCAGCATAATATTTTATTAACAGAAGGCTTTCTCCTAATGAAGAGAGAACGGGGGGGCAGAGAGAGATAGGGAGAGAAGGACAGATAAGGGGGAGAGGGAGAGATTGAATTTTAAAATATTGCACGCTTCGTGATATTTCGAAATGCGAAGAAGATTTTTAAAATATGTTTATATTTTGTCAGCTATCATAAATTCGGTTGCCATCGTTTTCATATCAACAAAATGTTAAGGGTAGACGAGGTATTGTTGGTCGAAGCAACCTAAAAATCGATTTTCATTATCTAGATCAATATATTATTGAAAATTAACACCTTGATGTTTTGCAAACTTGCTTAATTTATTGTTGTTGATGAGTTATTTACATATTACAAACGTGTTGTTGTTTCAGCCCTCTTTACAACGTAACTCAAGAACCGCAGTACCTATAAAAGTATATCTGGGATATGTTAATTCTTCTACACGCTCGCTATGAATTGAGCAATACAGTTTTTGCCAAAGCTCACTACCATTCGTAAGATGCTGTGAACTACCAAATTACAACAGTTTAAAATAATTAATAACCTTAATTTCAGAAATCATCAAATGTGAGCACAAAAGAGCTAATATCGACTGTGGCGATCGTTTCGTTGACATTCATTACGCTTACTACGGTCGCAATGACAAGAGCACCTGCCCTGCTAAAAAACGCCTAATGAAGGACACAGATTGTCGGGCAGACACCTCAATGGAGACTGTCGGTAAGAGGTGCCAGGGGAAACAAAAATGCAAAGTTGAGGCAAAGAACGGCGCTTTTGGCGACCCATGTCGTGGAACATTCAAATACCTACGCATAAAATACAAGTGAGTGCGCTTGCCTTTCTTTTTGAAATAAACGATTCCAGTCCGATCACATTATGTAATGCGATCAAGCAAAATCAGACGGAACTCGGAAATATTGATTTTGAGATATAGCCATACAAAGGAAATATTTTCTTTTGTTTCCTGTTGTTTTGGAAACTCTTTAATTGCTAATATCTTTGGAGATGGTTTTTTAATTTTAATTGAATTTTCTGCAAAATTCAGATTTATAAATGCTTTTTACCTATTATCCTATAGGAAACTGAAAATTTAATATTTCCGAGTTCCGACTGATTGCAAAGATCTGGACAAGGGGGAGGATTTTATGCCTATGGATAAGTCGAAGAGCAAAGATTATTATTTAATTTGTGATGTTGGCATAGAATAACAAAATCCTGAGTATGTTAAAATTTTCGTCCAATTTTAATTTTGTTATTCTTTATTCAAAATAATATTAGTCATAACTGTCGGGAAGGTTTTCTGTCCATATCAAGCTTAAATAAGAAGGAAAGTGACAAAACCATACTGGCTATTATTTTGATCGTTTTAGCGTTTTATGGCGGACATAAAACTCAACAAATTCGGCTGATTCCAGTTAGGTGGAAGTAGGGACATGTAAACATTACAAATATTCCAAAAATATTATAAGATCGTATATTAGGCCCATGAAAGTCAATTCTGCGTTTTTCGTCACTTTTTTTTCCAGGTTGGTGAGGTGAATTTTTCATTTTACATTATTTCATCAGATTTCATTATTGACCTAAAATGCGTGTTGATTTAAAGCAAAATGGAAATAAATGCGACGAAGAAATTTTCACGAAAGATAGGGACTAGAAAAGTTAGAAAAGAGCCTGGTTTTGCTTCCAAGTTATGAATTTATATGTTTTACAAACAAAATTATATGTTTCCAATTGCTAAAACACTGATACTTTGAAAATAATGAATTATTTTGGCATTTTGAACATTTGACGCGGGTATTTTGGTTTCCAAAAAGTGACGCGGGCGGGGGACGATAAACTCGGAATCGACTTTCACGCGCCTTATGGCTTTAATTGATATTTAAAGTTTAAAGTGTCAAATCAATTATTAGAGAGGTTGCGATTCCCAAACGCCGTGATCGTACGCCCGTACCCCTATTTATTCAAATTCACTCCCCTGTGACGGTGCGAGGTCGTTTATACAGCCAGTATTGACGCTTCTGCATGTACGACAACGTAGGAAATGTGCACAATTTGTCCGTTTTACAATAATATACTGCGCCAAGAAAGTATCCTTACACTTGTAAAAATAATCACAATTTCAAAACCGAACCATATTGGAATAAATTTGTTTTTGTAATAGATGCACGATGTAATTCTGCACATTATGACACCACATTGAATCCAATGTGACCTCAAGAAGTAAAGTTACAAGCAATTGAATGGACGAAAGTCCAGTTTTAAAAATGACAATCTGGCCTATACAAGCCGCAAAAAGATTCCAACAAGCGCAACAAAGAGACAACACATTTTCTTTAATGAAGCTTTATTTAAATCAGTTTTTTTTTTCAGTTTTTATTTCTCTGTACTTTTCATAACTTTCTTTTTATTTGTCAGTTCTTTTGTTTCAGTTTTCTTTTGTTCCTTTGTTTTAAATTAAAGACATGCATAAATTAGCCATACACCACTCTCAAACCAGATGTCTAGTCCGTGAAGTTTGAATAGGCAAAATTGTCACTTTTAAAATTGGACCTTCGTTTAACAAATGCTTGTAACTTTGCTTCTTGAAGTCACATTGGATTCAATGGTCTTGAAATTGTGATTTTTTTTCCAAGTGTAAGGATACTTTCTTGGCGCAGTATATGTCACGTGTCATATCAAAACGAGACACTTTTGTGCATGCTATCAATTGTGAGTGTTTTACATGGGGGTCCTGGCTAAAACTGAAAAATATGGTGAAGGAAAAAAGGGAGGAATGTAGGTCTATACTATGAAAACCTAACCTTCATGTGGTTGTGGTGTTTTTCTATGGTAATTCGAGTCAAGTTATGTTTCACTTCTTAATTTTTTTCCATTTACCATTTTACACATTTCTCATTAAAAGGTGTACAGATATTCCAGTCCCCAAGACGTTTGCCACTGGACCATGTAGGGACAATCCCTGTGCTCCTGGGAGCACCTGTGTCGCTAAGAAGAATGGCAAATATGAATGCCTTTGCGGGAACAACAAGAGTGGCAAAAACTGTGATGAAGGTATTATTTATTTTATTGTTTTATATACCTTGTAATTTTCTTATGTCATAATTCGGTCGTCATTCACTTTTCATCTTAGATCATCCTATTAATGTCGATCATTATTGAATTTTGACAATTAAGGTGGTGTTGTAGTATACTTCCTTACTCTCTCTTGAATCGACATAGACAAGGGAATACGTAAACTAGAAGTGTGATAAAACATTTAAAATAATGTTGTTGTTCAGCGTGTATCTCATAAAATGTTACAATCTAAAAGAAAAATACCGTAAAACCCTGTCTACAAGCATATAGAGTGCCTCTGATGAAAGCTACATTAATCCAGGCGCCATTATGGAATTTGAGCAAATAAATTACGGATCTAAGCATATACAAACAAGTATTATTTTAAGACCAATCTATTGTATTAGTATATTTACGCTTTCATAAAAAACATTATATATGCTTGTAGACGGGGTTTTACGGTATATCTTTGTTTACCCAAGTCTATGTAAAGCTATGTAAGTAAATGGGCAGACTAATCACTCACTTTGTTTTCCCGATTCTGTGGTTATGTGGTTATTTACAAAAATACAGAAAATCCTAGTGGTCCAAGTTTCCCTACTTAACAGTGGCGTAGCTTAGTGGTTACGGCGTTGGACTCATAATCTGAGATCCTGCTCGACGTGCGTAGGTTTGAGTACCCGTCCCAATACCGTGTTGCGCCCTTGGGCAAGGCGCTTTGCCTCGCTTGCCTCACCCTAGCTAGGTGCAATATGGGAATCTGTTAGGGGTATAGTCACAGTCGTTGTACTTTTGCCATTTGTATGCAGCAAACGTGGTTCCGACATATTATTATGACGGCGGAATAAATGTAAAGCACTTAGAGGCTGTTTACAGCATAAAGCGCTATATAAATATCTACATTTATTTTATTCAAATTATTTATTATCATGGCCGTCGGTAAATTGGCGTTGGTGAAAAAAAGAAGTCAACAATTGGCAATTTTTGTGTGCATTTCTTATGCAGGTTGATGAAATCAATAGTATACATGTAGTCCAAAACTGCAAATCTTGGATGTGACCTCTCCCTTTTTTCATGTTGACGTTGCCAAATTAAAGGATAATGACATATATAAACGTAAAAGTGCGTTTGGGTAAACATCGGCAAAAAAAGTATTTCCGTCGGTACACTTACCAGTTGTGCCCCCCGGTTCCAATAACCTAGCTACACCACTGCTACTTAGGGAGTTGTGATTTATCTATCACCCTTGAATTAGCTATTGCGCAATGTATGGAAATAATATCATGTCTCATGCTCAAGCAAATTGACTGTTACTTCTAAACAAAAGCTCTAAAAATCTCGCTAGTCAAAAAGTATTTTGATATTGCGAACAATTTTAGAACCGCCCTTGTTCTATTACAGGTCAGTCTATGTGCAAGGCGTCTGGTGATCCTCACTACACAGACTTTAATGGCAGAAAATTCGATTTCCAGGGAGACTGTACGTACGTGTTAGCCAGACCAGTCGGAGAAAACCCTCCATGGGAGGTCCATGCTAAAACAAACCACCATCGGCAAAAAAGAAAGTCACAAAAACCTACAAGGTCACTGTGATCATCGGAGATCAGGTACGGAAATGCGAACTATTACATTCATGACATTGATTGTTTCATACACTCTTGGATAGCGAGAAACAAGTGATATTGTATTTATTACCTCTAAATAATGCACGGGCGCGCACTCCGCGTACTACATGCAGTGCTTTCGGACGCGTTCATTTTTCTTGCAGGTTGATGCATTTATATTTGCTTGTGTTTTCCAACACTTTAGTGACAATATTTTGTTACAAAAATATTAAATCTCATGGAATTATTTTTATTCTCTTGTATCAAATAGGTTAATAAATGCGTACCACTACTTGCGCGAGAAAGTGTACATAATAATGCACTTGTACTGAGATGTTGATGCGCCTAATGCACTCCCCGTTCGGGGCTCGTGCATTTAGACGCATCAACATCTATGTACGCGTACATTATTTTGTACAATTTCACTCCCAACAAGTGGTACGCATAAACCTATAGATAATGCACGGACGCGTCCTAATCGCAGTGCTTTCGGACGTGTTCATTTAGACTGCGGTTTGATGCATTTATATATGCTTGCATTTTCCTACATTTTTAGTCACAATTTTGTTGTAAAAATATCAAACATCATGGCATCATGGAATTTTTATCTCGTGTTTGTATGCATGACGTATCAACATCTCAGTTCTCGTGCATTATTTTGTACAATGTTACTCCCAACAAGTGATACTAGTGAATAAGTAGTCGGAATGATAACATTCATACGATACCTTAAAATAGGCTTACGTTTTGTTTTCAACGCTTATCAACCTACAATCTTGGGGGAAAAGTACTTGTAACATTTAGCACACTCGAAATTCCGTCCAGAATTTAATATGATCATGCAAATGACGTATATTGTGTTTGGGAACAAACATTACATCTACAACAATCATGACAATAATTAAAACTTCCCCTCTCCCCCATCAATCAATATTGGAACACATTGGGAAACATTGCACGGGTGAAGGGACAAGTTTTCCGTTCTTTACACGCAAGCATTCCAAAACTTTTTCCAAGACTGTAGTTTTTCCGGTCACGTGCCTTAGATTTATGAAAAAGTAAAAACATGTTATATTCAGATCCATGATTTTATTACCCTGTACAAAAGGGGTGTGACCCGATCCACCCCAATTTTCCTTCATAAGAACTAAGATATTGGTGTCAGGAAATTCATATTTTCTCATTACCCCCCCCAGTAAAATTTAAAGCCCGAGAAATGTTTCATTTAGATGGTGTGAACAAAAACGTGGTGAACTGTGGTAACCACACCGGAAGTGTTTATATAACAGTATCCGGGGTATTTTCTTATATTGTGTTTTTGCTTCTCATATCAAACTCACTGCAATAATACGACTCAAACTTTGGAAAAATATTGTTTTATGATAGGCCTCGATGTTAGATATAAAACAGCATGATGCAGTCATGTCTACAGTAGAATTCATCTCGACCTTTGCAGGACTTAACCCCATTAAAAGCTATTAAACCAAGATAACACTCATTGAAACAGCTCAACTGATTAAATCGGATCTTCTCTGGCTGTGCACATGTGACTGTTTTCATGTGCGATATCGCAATAAAGTTTGCGTATTATAGCTTCAGTTGGGTAACCGATTATAAAGGAAACGAAAGGAAACAATGGTATGTGTACTTTTGTTCACGAAATGAGACACAGACCTGCTTTTTGTTAACCAGCATTCTTCAAAATGAGCAACATAATGATTGTTGACTTAACACGGTTTGAAAATAATTTCTTCATATTTTTGGTGTTATCTGTCGTTTACATATCCTTCCTAAAACACAAAAGTGCGACCCTCTCCAAACATCTAAATTATCTAAAAATTTAGGACATGTTACAAAACTTTATTTTCTAGAACCTATTTAGAATAATTTAAATGTAGCTTTTACCGTTTTTTTTTTGGCATCCTTCAGAAGTGAGCGGTCCGATACCAATATTTTCGGTCAAATCTCCATTCCATTAAAACGGGGAGTTGGCTAGCTATGCCTTGCCCTCACTCATATTTTACAAAAGTGCGACCATTTCTGAACATCTAACCTAGCTGTAATTTTAGGTCATGTTAGAGAAATATATTTGCTAGAAGTTTTGGAGAATAAATAAAATATTGGCTGGTTATTTTTCACACAGTGATGTTAACTAGGCAAGTGTCCATTCTCCCAACATACATCATTTGTAGAGGTCACGCGACAATGGTGAGAGCACTGTGTATTGTGTATAGGAAAACGGACAGTAACTGCAGTATGGAACATGTAAAGATTGGACCACGCTCTTTTCAGATATTATGGAACCATGAACGAAATAGATAACAGACCACGTACATGCAGTCAACTTGAAGTCTCAGCATCACTCAATAATGAGGGCCGATTGTTCCATGAAATGCGACAGGCATGACTACTACGCGCATACCGCGTATTTTGCGGTCAAAAACACGAAGATACGCAAAGCTCTATCGCGTATACGCGAAGGCAACGCTAGCGTGATTGTTAGACACGTCACGATCGAATGATCGGCCCTCATGAATATGCGAGAATTCACAGCATACAATACACGGGGACTTTGACTGTTGATACGTACTCTGTGTATGGAACAAACAATGGGATGACGTTGCACGAAGTTCACAAGCATGACAAGTTAAATCCGTCATTTCTTTGTTTTTAATATTATTTACAGAAGGTTGTCTTTAATCAAAATAAAGAAATAGAGATCAATGGAGAAGAAGTTATGACGCCAGTTGATTCTGAAGCTACCGACGGAGCTTTTGAGATACTACCAGATGGTAAATTTGTGGTACGTTACATGCACATGTATAAAACGGTTTGTCGAGGCCTGGGGAGGCTAAGAAAAAATTTGAGCATTACTCCGGCCCGATTTTGCTGGGATATATGCGCGCGCAGCGGGCGAAAATTCATGTTCTATACTATTTGAATTGACAGCTGATACTCATTACCCATCTGGTTCATTTCGCGCCAAGCAAGCAAAACATTTCAATTTTACACACTTTTTTTTAAATTAAGGTATTTACCGATCTAAGAACAAGGAATCATTTTTGATATTTATTTTGATTTTAGTTGTGAGGGGATCAAAAAAGAATTATAAAAAGGAAAAAGGAAATATTTAGCTGCTAATTTAATGTTTTAGTTGGCTTTGTCATCATGGTCATAATGTGTATCTGTATCTTATTCACTTTCTTCAATCTTTCAACTTCCGAGGTTTTCCTTTCTGTCGCTGGCGTACCAGATATACTGGGGTAAGACATCAGCAGGGTAGTGCACAGCTTTATTTTACTGGTCAAGTTTACGGGGATAACTGCGCCTATCACGCAAAACTTGTTATACTATTTAAGCCCTATCAAACTTGAATTTGTATGTATACAGGATGAAGTGCTCGAGAAAATTTTCAATTTCATACTATAATTTTAGCCAAAAATCAAGGTATAATACTGAATGTTGCCTGTATTTTACAGTAAGCTTACTTAGACCAGGGACATATTTTCCGAAACGTAGAGGGGACATTTGATATTGTGTCCCCTCCCCCAGTGGCGTACCGTGGCCGCCCCAACCCCGGGGGGCTGAAGAAGAAACAATTTTGCCGCCCCTTTTTTAACAGCCCGAAAAGGTTGACCCAATTTTTTTCACGGTCGTTTCGCTTTTTCAATTTATGGCGCCCTTTTTTCTTTGCTAATTCGTTTTGCCGCCCCTTCGTTTTTGCCGCCCTGTTTTTGCCGCCCTTCTTCTTCCGCCGCCCCTTCGTTTTTGCCGCCCCTACTTTGACCCCGGGGCTGGCGCCCCAAAGCCCCCCAAAAAATACGCGCATGTCCCCATCCCAAAATATGGAGGGGATATATCCCCCCTGTCCCCACGGATTGACGCCCATGATCATGACCCGAGTGTAAATTTCCTCCTTTGAACCTATCATCCTAAAAAGGACCCCAAAATGGCCATATAGGATCATACCATTCATACAGAGGGCAAAAATTAAGCATATCGAAATATTCGTCTTTACCTATTACAAAAATGTAACATTCCCAGCAAACACAAAAACGTTTTTAAAACGGTTTAAATAAAGTTATATTTTGGGTTTTGGTTTCGGTAAAAACGTTTTAATAACATTAATGTCGGGTTATATAAAGGTCGTGAAATCGTTTTAAAACGTTTTGTATGAAAACACACTGCAACAACAATTTAAAAATGCTTTCGAAATGTCATTGTAAACTATTTTTGCAAACATTTTTGACCAACACTTAAATAACATTATGTTAAAATATTTGTACCCAGCAAACACAGAAGTGTTCTTAAAATGTTTTTTACGAAACGTTTTAATAGCATTTAAATGTCGGGTTATATAAAGGTCGTGAAAACATTTTAAAAACGTTATTGTATATAAATATTTTGGGCAAACATTTTTTGCAAAATATTTTTTTCAACCCCAAAATAACATTCTGTTTAGAATGATTTGTACCACGTTTTCAAAAATGTTTTTGGAATGTTATTAAAACGTTTTTATACCCTTTATATAACCCGCCATTTATATGTTTTCTGTAAAACATTTGTGTTTGCTGTGCAGTAAATTACCAACCAATGTTATTTAATGTTATGAAAACGTTTTATACCATTATTGTACCCTTAATATAAACCCGACATTTAAACGTTTTCTGACAACTTTTTATAACCTTTTGCGAATGATGTCGAAAACGTTTTGTGTTTGCTGGGTTGTTTGCTTAGGACCTGTATTTACCCAGTTACGAAGCTAAATAGATCCTTGTATGTTGTACAAGGGTTGAAAATTAAAGTTGATCCAATATTTAATAAAATGGAGGCAAACTGTTCATCAAGCTCATAGGATTCAGGATAAGAATAAGGCGGGGGATAAAACAGTCAACCGGGACATCGGCAGTTACTCTCTTGATCACGTATACCATCCACTCATAAGAACTCAGCAACCGAGGGATGCGAAAGGGATGCGAAAAGTGGATCCCCAGTGGTCATTCTGAAGAAGCCATCTGCCAAGATGGCAAAAGTCTAAATTTATGTGAGTATCCTTGGATTTGACAATCACAAACCAAACTTAAGGATAAGAATAGTTTGCACTATCTTTGCTGTGAAACGTACTAGCCAGACAGCGCAAATAATTTAAACTATTCTTTTGCTGAAACCACTAAGCTAGACGAACATTTTGCCACACTTATACGAAAATTGACGCAACTTAAAAAGCAAAGAGCACAGAAGGCACCCACTTCCAATAATAACCCGGTAATAGAGCTAAAACCTCACAATATTAGATAAGGAATTCTTCTGCTTTGAATTTTATAATCATAAAGAAACTGACAACCGATTCAATTTCAGCGTCCTGGGTGTATCCAAAAATAAAGCTGGTTGCCCGCTTCTACGAAATATAAACCGACTTAGAACAAACAATAAACTTTTTACTTTTTGATCTTTGACCATAAAACGAAATAAGTTTATGCAAGAATAATAATTATGTTATTTGCGGTTAAAATAATATGTATCTGCTACTTTTGTATCATTTTAGATGCTGGAATCAGAAATACATGGTTTCAAAGTCAAATGGGATGGAAAGGCTAAGGTCGAGGTTATTGTCTCTAACAGGTGGGCCGGTAAATTGCAAGGATTATGTGGTCCTAGTGATGGTGATACATCTAACAACTTTAAGACATCTAAGGGAGTCAAGGTGAGTGCTGGCAGATGTTCACATTGGGATATTTCAGTGAAATCCACACTACCCCTGTGGAAGATTTTGGAAATATCTTCCACAATCCATACTCCCTCTGTATTATGGCTTTACCTATATCTTCCACAACTGGAGTGAGTATTACAAATGGAAGTTACCCAATTGACCATTCTTTTCAAAATCAATACTGTGGCTGACTTTAGCTAAATCTTCCACAGGGGTAATGTGGATTTTAAATGGAATAGCCCATTGCATCCATTGTCGCTCAAATACGCATCATTATTATAGAAATAGCTGAAAAACAATGCTATTATTAACTAATTAGCAGAAAAGGGTGATTGCATAAGATATATTTCAATTTGTTCAGTACTGCTGCATAAAATCAAACCACGAGGCGAAGCCGAGTTGTTTCACGCCAAACATAATGATGTTGACCGTGTTATATGAGACGATGGAAAACATTAACATTATTCTCATTCTTAAACACGTCAATTCAAATGAAGATATTAATCATAAGTATACCAAAGTTTAATCAAACAGTTTACAAGGTATTACCTAGAGTTTAGAATCGATCAGTCCCGTTGTTACTATGCACCTTCAATTGGTTTAATTAGCGAGTACGAGTATCACGTCGACGCAGACGCGCTGAACCGTGTTGTATCGTGTCATAACACACAGCTAAGAACCAATAAGATTGTAGGAACTTTCTCAAGTGTTTAAGATTCCCCTAGTTTAAGATTCCCCTATCATTGACAATTATTTTGTCGCCAAAATATACCGTAAAAACTCGATAGTTAGATTAATTATGTGCTTACCATCGAGCGCTTTTAAAACATGCAAACAGGAAGAGCCCCATCCACAAAAGTGTAGATGGTTTTGAGCAAATCATCAATACACATAGTAATATACGAACAGGTAAACATGCAAATGTGTGTCTCAACCCCATTACCTCAGCTGGTAAGTGCTGGTTTCAAAAGCACATATGCTAACAGTAGCGTAGACAGCGGGGGGGGGGGCAGACAAACAAATGAAAGAAAAAGTTCCCCTCTGACAAAAAATGAAAGAGAAAATCAGGAGGGCAAAGGAAAATAAAAAGGCCAA